>NW_026623264.1:2277550-2420170 GCF_030028575.1 Malurus melanocephalus
ATATCCAACAAGGAAAAGTGAAAATAGTTCATGTTGCCTAATTCAGGCAGGCTGGAAAATTTTCCAGTGCTTTCCGGTATCTGGCAGCATGGCTGGATAAAGCTGTGTGAGGTCCCCTTGGGGGTGTGGTTGTAGGGCAGACCTGGAGAACCTGAGGTAGAGATATTCATGTGTTGGCTTACAAGACAGGGCCTCCCAGCATCCCAGTTTCATGGGATGACACTCTGGGAAATGTGTTAAAGGAGCACCATCGGCTCTGGTGCCTCTGAACATGGAGCCTCTGTGTGGTGGGCAGGCGTCCTGGGGAGCCTTTGCCCCCTGGAGCAGTTTGGAGTGGTGCTAAACGATTTGCTACCTCACTGGACCTGACCAATGTGTTAAAAATGCTCTGAGGGTGTTCCAGCCGTCTTTCGTGTAGCACCAATTCTTCACTCCAGCTATTTCAYCCCACCCTCAGGCTGAAGCAGCATCCCAGATTTTTAAGTGCTTGCTATCCTAATGCCGTGTGGCAAGGTGATACATTTCTATTGCTGAGCCTAATAAAAACAGTGGTTGTCATGGTTTAGTAGCAAAACTTTAGTGCTAGCTCAGACTGATGGCGAAGTGCCCGAGTAGCCTACGCTGTGCGTTCTGTAGAGCCTCAGAGCAGTTATCGGTAATTGCATCTCTGCCCCCTCCCTGTACATATCCTCCATGTCCCATCCAATACTTCACATTTATTATTCAAGACATTTTTGGTTGGAGGTTATTGCAGCTAACTTACCAAGAAAAAGAACTGTCAATGGCTTTGAAATATGGTGTTTTCTCTTGTTTATCTTTCTGCAACCCCTCTTTATAATGCTGTTTCCTGAAATTCATTGCTGCTTTCCCAATCCGTGAGGGCTTCCAAAAGCTTAGTTGATGTCACAGGGTCATATTTATATCCTGATCTTAATYCCAGTTATTTCTTGGACAGATAAATTTCAACTTTTTGTATACCTGAACTCTGGTTATGTGACAGGCGATGACAGSAATAAAATGCAATTCTGCTTATATAACAAATCAGATTATTTTGCCTTGCACACAAGCACTGTATAGGAAACTATATATGACCTCTGTGTAAAACTGAACATCTGCTACCATCAGCTTAGAATATTTATGACATGAGAGCAGCAGTAACAGTTGGGGAGCAGGATCTCTTGATTCACAGTGGTCATTATGAAATTCCAAGCAAAAATGGTAGACTGATGTTTACCTCTGAGTCAAGACATTCGTCTCTGCTTTGAAATGTTTCTTTTCATTCTGCTGGAGTTCACATGTGTAAAAMCTTAGGGCTAGGGCTTCTGTTTAATTCTTATTCAGCCTTCGATTAAGAGGATCATAATACATAACAAACACTGCTTTGGAACAACTTAGTGAAAGAAAGGGAAAGTACGTTGCTTTTGGGAAGTGTTCCAAAATTTATATTTCAGTTCCAGGGGAAGTCGGAATGCTAAAACTGTGAAGGGGAATTGCGAACGAAGTATTTAGCATCCAGTATTAACAGTTGCCGTTAATCCCCCGCTGTTAAAGATTCCTCAGGGTTGCAATCCRTGGCACCTTTGTGCCTGCTGAGGTCGGTGAAGGCAGCTCTGAGCCGCACAAGCCGCCGGTGTTAAACCAGCAGCAGCGTGGTGCTTTGGCAGCAGCGTGAAAGCTGCACGGTGCTTTGGCAGAAGGCACAAATGTTGCTGACAYATAAATTTAACTACATACTCTTTCCTCCTGTTTTTAATGTCTGTGTTAGAGTGCATCCAGTCAGCTGGGTATCTGCATCTCCACAGAACTGATCCCTTAATTGAATCTGTTATGGTAAATTGTCAAAATTACCCTGTTGAAGATGRCATTCAAGGGCACATGCACAGGCTGGGTAGAAAAAGAATACTCAGGGCAAAAATCTGTGAAAGGTTTGTTAGTGTTTTGATCACACAAAATGAACCTATGAAACTTAGGTCTTTTCTGATAAATACTGTTGAAACCCATAAGGGTAAACAGTCCATCACCTCAAAAAGCTCATAAACTGTGAGTAACCCTGTCATAGATTGATAAATAGTTTGATAGGTAGTTTCTGTAAAGTCAGTGGTGAAGTACCACAATTCAGTCTTTGGAATAAAGGTAACACAATGCAGCACAAAATAGGTAAAGCAGAGAACAAGGAGCAGAAGAGAAATATAACTGATATTTCCCACCAGAGAAACTGAGGCACTGAGCAACTGTAGAACTTCTGATGATGATCCACGAGCTCTAAAGATTCTTGAGCCCTCCAAGGAGTTTGTCTCCGGATTCTTTTTCCTCTCATTGCATTTGCACCCTGCTCTCTATTAGCTTTATATCCATGTCTTTACCCGGTGGCATTTCATATTAGAGGAAGCTTTTGGGTTATAAATTAGATTGAGCTAGTAAAAGCCATGTCATGTCTTTTATTGCATTTTTCATTTGTTGTTATTATTTTATGAGAATTCAGGCTATGTACCAGCTTCCAGCAGCTGTAGATCTCTGCCTCACACTCACACATCCAGTGCTGTTAGGAAAGTGAGTAGGGATAGGAATGAATTGTCATCTCTGTGGAAGCTACAGCAAAGTTCAGCAGGTCTCTGATCTTAGAATTAAATTTAAAAGCCTGGAGAAGTGTGTCTGGGGCTGCTTTCTGTGGTAATTCCATAACAAAACTGCAGTCACAGGAAGCAGGGCTATCTCTGCTTTTTGCAAGTTAGCTAATGTGCTTTCTATCAAAAGCAATCACTGAGCTGAATAAAGACAAAATAGTTGCAGACAAAACAGTAAACAGCCACCTCTCAGCCAGACACAACCCCAAAATTAAAACTCTGTTGGGAGATCTCAGCAATCTCAGAGTGTAACTTCATCACCAGTTCTTCCCACATCCCATCTATTTCAGACAGCCATGTACATAATAACACATAGTGACAGTGCCAAGACTGTTCATTCATACTTCAAATTTTCCTGGAGCAGAAGAGCCCCTATCAAAGAAGACAGCAAAATAGCTGTGAAGACCACCTCTGCAGGACTCCCTGAAAGTGCTAGAATCCAACAGACAAGACATTTTATCCTTAAGAAAGTCTTGCCACAGACTGCCATACCTTTTGCCTGCTGGAGACCTTCCTACATTGTCACACAGCATGTGATCACACTGAGCTCCTGGGTAAACCATGGAAGGGTTTTTAATTGCAAAGAAACCTTGCATAACAGAGCAGATAAAGATGTGGAGAGAACTTCAGTCAAGCAGCTACAGAATAATCTGGGATGAAATGATGCATTTAACACACAGTAATTCAGTAAAGCTACATGGAAATATGTATTATGTATGGATTTCTATCATATACTAATTTATTTTAGTCTGCTCCTAACACTCTAGGACAAGTTGCATGAGTTTATCCTGTACTCATCAGAGCTGAGTTTATCATCTCTATAGCATACAGAGAACCAGGCTAAGTGCTCCTCTGTGATCCTTCAGAATAAATTAGCTGCCAGTAGGCAACACAGCAGCTGGAGGGAGGTCTGTGCATGGCAAAAAAAAAGTCAGAACTGTTGTTTTGGATTCTTCTCCACCCAAGGCACCTGCATACTGAGAAGGGTCAGGGATKTAAAGGCAACATGCACAGGGCTGTAGGCATCAGCTGGGCTCATACCTAAGGGCAGATGTGAGTGGGGAGGAAAGCAACTGGTGGTTCYCTGGTTTGTATGAGTGAGTGAGATCACACCTGAACTGAAGAGGCCTCCAAAGCTGGTGTGAACGTGGACATCAGTACACAGGGCATATTAAAGGAGTTTTCCTTTTCTTCTACTTCATATAGGCACTTAGTTTTAATGTATACATCCAGGTTTCTCTTACACTTTTCTAGATTGGACTGAGGCCAAATTATTTCTGTGACTTATTCTCATCCACAGACATCAGATGAGTAACAAGGCAATACTGCATGCATTGTCAGAGCTTGTTAGATCATGGTTATGTTGCCAATATTCTAAGTGTTCATTGGAACAACATTTGGTTGGCTGAAAGACATAATTTCCTACTGAGTGTTTCCATCCTGAGAGTTTTTTGTGCCTAAAAATGTAGCAAATGGTAGCAAAAGAGCAAGCACCGAATGTCACTGTCACCTTGCCAAGGTCTATATTTGTTATCTCTAGACTTGGAACTTTCTGTGTATATTAAAAGTAAATAGCTCTCAAGCTGAAAGTGTAGGATATCATGGTAAAAGATAAAACACTTGAGCTTGCAGCACTGTAGTAGAGTTTCTTTGTCTTTTTTTAAGCAATTATAAATGGCAGATGTCATCTTAGCATGAAGTATAAGGTTTCCTCTCTGCCAAGGACAACCTGTTTGTTAATGCTGCAATCATTCAACCTGTCAGTTTTGCTTAATAATACTTAAGGTAACCCCTTGRAGAGTAAGTGTGTACTGTAGATGTCAATAAATATTTTCAAAGCACCAATTTTATTGGCAGCCTGGAGAACTCTGGTGTTCTAAGAGTTAAATAACTGTTTACTAGTTTTTCTTTTCTTTGAGATAGCCATTTCATAAATTAAGTATTGATTTTAGGTTCTTCAGTGTTGAAGATTTCAAAGGCCACATTGGCTTCTTTTAGGCTGGTACAATCACACCAGCCTACCACTGCTTATAACAGGACATTCATAGTATTGTTTATGTTCCTGTAAGGAAAAAGCTTTTGCAAGGCTATTTTTAGGAGTTAAGGAAGTCAACACTGGTGTGGGAAACCTGAATAAAGCTTTATGTATGTGTGTAGGTGCTATTTACATRTATGCAGGTTATTTCTGTGCTTGCATTAGAAACCTTCCGTTCAGCCTGCTCGGTCGGATTATTCTGTCCCCACTGTGCTTTGTCATTTTCTGCAGTCAAAAACAGGAGGTCAAACGAAAGGCATTGTGTGGGCTCCAAAACTTCCACATGCCTAGATACGTCATGAACAGAATTTTGCTTTTGTTCTTTCTCTAGTTTTGACAAAAGTGTTGCCATTTGTTATGAAGCACACGTTCGAAGCAGACTGAGAGAAGCTGATTACCTGAAACCTGTCTTTTCTTTGCAAGGAAATTGTTCATGATAGGATTCTGGTATTTCAGTCTCTGAACACAGTCATTCATACAGCGTCAATCAGATGCTATAGATGCTTATATTTTTTCATCACAAACATTCTAAGCTCTTCTTTGCTCTTAAACCTCAGATTGTACAATATAAAGCCAATGGCTAATAATTCTCATTCATTTTCATAAAGTTGTRCTGGTTTGAAATTCATACAATTTGTAAAAACACTGTCATTTTCATCTTACACTGGCATTAAAACTACAGTCATACTTACCAAGTTAGCACTGGGTTGTTATATTTTTCAAAAAGTCACCAAAAGCAGAAAATAATCTGGAAACTGCTAGTATTACTGAAATGCTATAAAGTTTAAAATCATATCAAGGAAACGATTGCAAAGCTCCCCCTTGCTTTAATGGATCTTCATCCCCACTTAAGTATTTACTTTCTTGTTCTGCTGTGCATCAAATATTATTCATAATCTTTAGTCATGAGCTTTTAAAAATTCTCTTCCAAGCTGTTTTTCTCAAAGTCATCAGTACTTGTTTGCCATTTTACCATTTTTCCCCCCCCCTAGGAAATACATTTCTGAAGACTCATGTGGCAGGAAGCATTTTTACTGATTGTGTTGATAATACCTGTAAAAAAATTGCAGGATTAGATCATGAAATTCAGTTCTTAAGGCTCATGAGCACACACTTGATTCTAACCGTGAGAGCAGATTCATTAAATATTTTTCTCTTCTGGAACTGGTTGAAAGACAAATAGCTGAGTCTATATTTTTCCAAGCTAGCCCTATATACTCTTTTAAATGTTCCCTTATAAAATRATCCCTACAGTTGTTTGAGTTGTTTTGTAATTGAAATCCACAATAATTATGTGAAGGCCTTCAGGGGAGATTATATGCCTTCCTTAATTTGAAATGGGTTCTGCTATATAGCTGTGGGTAGATTTATTCTCTAATTGAACTGGAATCTATTCTCCAATTGAACCAGAATGACAAAGTGTTGCAGAAAATACATATTCAGAGATGGAAACCATTGTACCAGTGTAACAAATTGCAGCCCCCTCTCTTTTGATTCATTGAGGTCTGGTTCCCAAATCAATGACATCGAAATAAAAGATATACAATGACTTCTAGGGCCTTCTGGTCTGATCAATATACATGTTTTCATGTCAGTGCAGTGACTGGATACAATTCCTCTTTCTTTCTTTCTTTCTTTCTTTTTTTTTTTTTTTTTTTTTTTTTTTTTTTTTTTTTTTTTTNTTTAATGAAATTAAGTTCTTTGTGGATATTCCATATGCAAGTGAAGTATTTCTTCCCAAATAAGAGATGAATAAGATGATCTGGCACCTAAATCCTGGGCATGGTCAAGGACAACTTCCTTTAGCTGACCTTGCTTTGAGCAGGATGGTGTTGGACAAGTTGATCTCAGGTCATCCYCATCAACTTCAGTGGTCCCATTTCTTTCTGTGGAAAGAAATAAAATRCCTGCTTGATCCAAATTTGGAAAAGACATCTAAGGCAAACATTAAAAAAGCTCCAATCTTCATACAGAAACCCCTCTGCAACCCAGCAGCAATTTTTAAATTCATAAGAATATAATAACTAAAAAAATGAGGAGGCTTTAAATGAGGCTCAGGTAGAGATTACTCAAGAAGACTATATTTATCTCAWTCACACAACATATTCAATCCTTTCTGGGTCTAGTGTACACAAAGATATATTTGAATTTCTCTATTTTTTTTCTAGAAAAAACTAGACCATATTTCCTTTCCATCAAGCCTCATTTAACACTCTTGTATATGGTAATATGCTCTCYGGGCATGTCAGTGTTGTCTGGGTTTTTTGGGGKTTTTTTGGTTTTTTTKGTTGGTTTTGTTTTTTTGGTTTTTTTGTGCTGCTCTTGCTGCCATGAGCCATATAAAATAATGTGGASAATTGAATGGTAAAAAAATCAAACTTGGTATTCAAATTCCAGCTGAACTTAACTAATTCTGTCTGTAAACAAACATTTAGTTGTTAAAATATGCATAGAAAATATAAAAGCCCTCAATCTCTTGCACTTGTCATCATCTGGCAAAAAAATAAAGCCTTCCCTTCATGATGAGGTTTGGTGATCAGCTGTTTCAAATATTGCAGTTGCTGTTCTCATGCATCCTGATTTGTKTATCAGCTCTTTATTTCCAGTGGTCAGACATCCTAAGCAGTGCTATTAATGTGCTTCACTCTTTTAATTCCTATTCAGAGTTCTGGTTTTTCATCTTTGCCTTCTTGGCATTTGTTCTGAAGCATCTTTTGATAATTTTTCTATGGATAACATTAATCCAATCCATTTATTTCCCAGACTGGGCAAAATCTCAGCCAGCTCAAAGCCATTATCTTTCAATTTGTATCCCTGTCTCAGACCAGAACCTTTCAATGAAGTAGTCAATAGGTAAGGCAAATGAGATCCTGTTCCATGGATCTCAGTGTTCTGATGCTGGTGATTTGCAAGCATGTCCTCATCTTCTGTGCTGACTCCTGCAGGTCTGTCGATGCAGGGAAAGGTAAGTGCCCTGGAATGGATTGGAACCATGCAGCCAGTCCTGGCTAGGCTCTCATAGTGCCCATGTGTGGTCAGAGGTGTAATTGTGCCTGGAGATGTGCATAATTACTTTACAACATCTTTTGTTCAGATGCCCTTATCCCATTTTAATGCCCACATTAATGACAGACTGAAACACAATCTTTTAAAAAACAAAACGAGTGAAAAACCCCTGTTGCTTAAGCACACAAGCATAATGTGTTTATAAACTATATTAAATAAGTATGGCAGGTAATCCATTGCTAGTGCCCTCAGGGGATGGTATCATCTGTGTTTGTACAAATATTTTCATRTGCTCCAGCAGTATCAGGTGCATTAGTGCCAGAACAGCTCTCTTCCTACTCTYTCTGGCTTTCATAAACATGAATCTGATGATTTTATCTGTCCTCTAAAAATATCACTTTAGCATTTATAGTTTGCRCTCATTCAAAGGTGCTGTGTCAGACATGAAGGACAGATGTGAAAAGAAAACAAGGAAAACCAAAGGAAAASTCTGGTAAATAACACGGACTAATATTGAAAGGAGATAAACCACATTTCATCCCAGTAAACATTGCTTGTTGGCAGGCCAAGCCACCTTCTTCCAGATCATCTCATTATTACAAAAGGATGAATGGGATAGAAGAAACACTAGTAACACCAGAAGACTGGATATTAGCTGTAGGAAAAGATTAAATGAGACGAGATGGATTTGGCTCGRTCCCATGAGAAGGAAGATCAGGATAAGCTCCATACTGGGGCTGTGATCAGAGATCTTCTCTTGGAGACGTTCAATGCCTGAAGCTCCTGACCATCTCCCAGCTACCAATGAACAGTTTGGCATCTGGAGGACTCCACTGCAATTTTAAAGTTTGTGTGGCATCCTCTGACATTCAAGGCAATTGAGGAATGTTTTAATTTACTGCATCTCACCAGTCAGAGCTTCACCAAACAAAAAAGCTTCAGTCATTGCCAAAATCCAAGGTAGGAGTCCTGGAACTTTTAGTGTTATAAGAAATGTCAGTTGAGATCACTATTAGTGAATTTGTTTTGTCTGTGAAGGATGTCAAAGCCTGTGTCCTGTTCTCAGTGGTTGAAAGCTTTAAGAGAATTGCAATGTTTTGCTCCTCAACACCATTCTTGGTGCAGCATTTTGGTTTATGCCTGAAAAGCAGCTTTAGCAACAAGCAGAAGTTCTAGGGGACTTAATRTCTGGCATTGAGCCAGATGATGGTAGCTGGAAAAAATGGACAGGAGTGAGGGCACAGGAGTCCTTCACTGCTGCAGCGCTGTTCTTACTACTGCATTTTCAAAGAAAAAAAACTAAAAATAGGAAAAATTATAATTAATTTTACTTAAATTCCTCCCAAATATCTCATAGAACATATAGCCTATTAATAAAATTTGAACTCAGGCACCATGTTAGATAATCAAAAGCTGAGAGACTGTGAAAAAGAAAAACACAAAGAATGCCTTTGCTGCCATAAGCTGGGTTTGCCTGCAGGACAGCAAATGCTTTTGAATGCATTTGGGKGTGGTTTGGACTGGAGTGCTTTGGAAGTGATGCTGCTTCCACATAATCTGTATCCTGCTTTGGGAAGAATATGTGTCTGGCTTAAAAGTGATCTACCATCTCACTCAGGGCTGTCTTTATTGACTGCCATTTATCCTGTACAGGGCAGGTCTGGGGACTTYGCATTTATTAATTTGCTCGATACAGTCAGTGAGCTGATAAGAGAAAGGTGATCGAAATGGTACGAGTTAATACTCCTGAAGGGTTAGAAGAAGAGAGCACAAATTATGATAAGCACTTGTCCTTTTCCCTCCTGGATTATGATGAATGAGGTTTGTATAGAGATATTTGAAGAAGCACAATGAAGTTACGCAACAGATGTTTATCTTTGAGTCATGGAGTAATAAAGGAGAATAGACGTGAAGAGAGTGCTTAGCGAGCCCTGTGGGCACAGAATCAAATACACCTGCTCTGCTTCTAACAAACTTCTGATCTTTCCTTGGGCACCCTCAGTGATGGCATCTTCACAGCCRTCCCAGACAATCTGTTCTGATTTTTCTGCGTACTCCTTCCTGAAATTTAAGTCTGTTACATCTTCTCATTTCCATGTAGATGTGTAGAGATGATTGTCAAAGTCTCTTTTCACTAATCTGATGCAAATTGCTCACAGTCTTCTCTCAGATAGAACAGCTAACATGTAGTTCCTCATAGGTAATRTCTTTTAGGCACCTGATCATTTGCTCTGCTCCCTTCTGGCACCCAAATCTGGATACAGTAAGGCCATTGACCGAGGCTGTGGGAAATTTCAGCCTCCACAAAGCTATATAATGGGAAAGATTTGAAGATGGAATGCAAAGATGTGGGATAAAGGTGCTCCTTTGAAAGCAGACTGAACGTGATAGGCATGCTTGGCTCTACATGCATCAACATTTGAAGCATATATGTAAAAGGACTAGAAGTAGATGGGGAAGACTTCAAGCAGGTTATGCTTCTTATTTTGGAGAAGGGGGAGTGAGAGAATATCTGTTAAGAGCAGATTAATCATACTTGAAGTGTTAAGAAAAACATTCCTTTGCAGTAGAGCTTGTGATGTCTACCAGAAGAAACTTGAGAGGTCAAAAAGGAAAAAAAAACATACTTGTAAGGCATTTGTATCGCTTATTTGCCTTTTTCTGCATCCTTCTCCCCATCAATGCCATTATCACTGGAAAGAAATTCTGAACAAATTTGCCAAGGAAATAGGAGTGTCTGGAAGCTTATGAAAATCAGTGGCTAGGATTCTTCCCAGGGATTATCCCTCGATGCTGGTTTTTGTTGGTTTGTAGCAGTGAACTAGGAGCTGGCAGAGCTAGAGGTGGTAGAACCATAACTGCTGCAGATGGCATTTGCCTTTAATTTGAGAGTTTAGGTAGATTTGTCTCTSTTAGGATGGGCTGTCCCATGCTCTGGGAATGCCTCTGTCCCCATTGCTCACAGAGGGTGTGTGGGTGACCAGTTCAGGTCAAACCTTTTCCGTTCAACAGAGACCAGGTGAGATGAAGTCCAGGTGGCATTCCAGCAAGAGTCATGACAACGGAACAAGAGCAGAGGGAGCAAATGGTGGCAGAGTGGACAAGTGGCCTTGTGGTGGGGAAGAGGGGGCAGAAAGGCTGGAACTGGAGAAAAACGGACAATAAAAGCAGCTCAGCAAAGTCAAAAGGGCCCAGGTAACAGCTGAAGGAAAACATTTAGTTCTGGTGAACTGGAGATGTTGCAAGCTGAAAAAGGCCCCATTCACAGGGAAGAAACCTTCAGAAACTCACATTATTTCTCCCCAGGTCTTTTCACTTGTGACCAATTTCCCAGAATGACTTTTCCAGACCAAATTTTCTACCTGCCGGTGCTTGTTTACAAACAATGTGGTACAGTATTTATAGTGCTTCTGAATTACATTTAACTGGTGTTTCTTCCATACCACTGCATGTTTGTAGCAGYGGTGCCAAGTTCTGTAAAAGACTTGCTAGGTAGCACAATTGAGCTGCCACCCACACTGGAAAGCCTGCAAACATTTCAGTAAACATGGGAWGGTGTTGACAGTCCTTTTTAAGAGAAGTCTCAAAATGATATCCTGCTTCACTAAGGAGGAAGTGTACTCTTGGGTACACTAAGTGTACCCAAGATGTAAACAAGTATGTATTATGTATTTGGGGTGTCCAAACAAGACTCTCAGCTGGACTAAGAATGTATTTTTTGATTTTAGAATAAGGGGCTTTTCATTCTTTAACTAAATGCAAGCAGCTCTGAACAGAAAGGTTTCATATTAGGAGAGGGAAAATCAGTTTGGAAGAGGGAAGAGTTAGACTTCTTAGTCTAACCTATTCTTGAGATATATTCTGCAATTAAAAGGGCCTGATTCACATTTTCTGACTGCTTATTAGTGTTATGTCTATATTGMTATCCGCCATATGATACTTTGTTGGACATTTGTCACACCTAACATAAGCTCCAGGTCATGAGACAAGTGGTGACATCTGAGACAAAGGATGTAGAGTAAGTTGTTTCACACAGGGAGGGATGAAGCTTTCAGGAAAGTTTGAAGCCCTCTTAGACATTGTTAGGGCTGAAAAGGAGAAAGAAAAACCGACAGAGTGCATGTAGTTTCAGTACTTGGAGTTTTATTCCAAATAAGCTTCAAATGTGGCAAATGAATTTCTCTGTCTATTTTCATTTGTTAACTGTCAGACTCAGTAGGCCAAATCCATCTCATAGATAGGCTGGAAGGTTAAATTTGAAGAAGCTCCAATGGAGACAGAGTGCTCAATGGAGACAGAGTGCTCGATGGACACAGCAGTCCAGGTCCTGCTCTAACATCTGCTTTGTTGACATTAGTTAGTTTATTGTCAGTGGGCTCACTCCAATGAATAAAAAAATCAAAATCTGTTACTGTGTTTCTTATTCCTGCACTTTTAATCCTCCGTATCTAATAAATTGTAAATGTCACAACAAAAAAAACCGGAAGAAATTTCCTCAATGGAAGAATTTTTTTTCCTGYTGCAGACAAGTCAGAATCAACAGGAAATTATTAAATAATGTTAAGTCATTACAGGATCCTGGTGGAATAATTCTGTCATTACGCTTTGGGAGACGGAATWTATAATCTTGGAAAACAGCAGGAATTTTGCATTTTTAAGAAGAAAATGGCCACATTTATAAAATTCAGTTCATGTTTTAGAGACAAAAGTTGTTATTGAAAATTAGTCAGTGTCGATTGTTAGCATAATRTGATATTACATGTAGCATCTATTGTTTTTCCAAGAGAGATTGACAAATCTCTCAAAGTACCAGGCTGAAAACTCATAAACACAAAGAATTGCAAAATGCAATAYGCACAAATAATCAGTCTACTTGTATTAAATCTAGCTAGTTAGCTTCCTGCAGAAGAACCCAATCTGTTATTGTGACAGTCAATTTGCAATATGCAATAGAAGTTGTTTATCATTAAAAGAGAAAAAAGCCCTCCTTAACCCATTTCAGAGTCAGATTCAGATTGTGCTTGTTTAACGAGYTCCCTATCTGGATTCCTCTTGATTTGTAGAAGTTGAGCTTATTTGAGAATTTTCAGCTCAGTGTGGGAGGTTAGCTGAAATCCTCTGTAAAAGCCCTTTAATTTTACGTGAAGTGCATGAGGAACATTCCCCTGCCTGACAGCATCAGTCAAACATGAGGCAGAAAAAGGTACGCGGAGGAAGCTGCCCTGCTGCATTGTTCATCAGGGCAAATGAGGGCCGTTCATCCACGTTGGAGGATTYGTGGCTTTTTTAGCTGCCTGAAGATCATATGGTCTATCAAAACATTATAATGAAGAGGCTAAATATAAGTGTGCTAGGGTTTGGAACCCTTGGCGGGAATTAATTATCAATGCTTGCTTCAAATTGGATGAGTGCAGGGATTCAGATCCCAGTGTCTCTGGTGACAATGCAGAACAGCGTAGGAAGGMTGAACCATGAGGGCTGGTTGAAAGGAAACCTTGCCTTTCAGATCCCTCGGCGTTTTGGTGACAGGTTGTCATGACAGTCCCAGAGCCACAGCGTGCAGGAGGATTTCTTCTGAGATGAACCATTGGATGCCGCTGCAGATTTAACACTGGTAATAACCCAGGAAAATAAATGTAATAGGAAGCAAGCAGTCATAATGTTCTTTCTCATCTCACTTTTTTTGCCTTTTTCTGCACTGTTTTATTTGGAACAGTTTGAAACTTGACCTGCCATTTCCTCCAAGAAGCCATTGGATGAGCTGTCTGAAGAGTTGTTGTTTATCGCTCTGAAATAAACCCATCTGAGACTCAAGTGTGACATTTGCTTGTTTAAACCAGACAGCAGTGCAGCTGTGATCACTTGATTTCTGTTAGAATCAGGCTATGAAGCAGCTACTTTTTAAAGGCTTGACAGTTCACTGAAATTTAACCTTATAAAGCGTCTGATTAAGAGATTCTGTGTGAGTTCTCGACATTTTGGGATAGATCCGCATTTGGCTGTCATACCTAGTGTTGCTGAATCATGCCCCCTAACATAACCTGGTACTTGGCCTTGGCACGCACTTGTGCAGCTTCATCTGATCTTCACCTCCAAGTCCTTTAGCAGCACCTGACATTTTGGGTTTGCGTGCAAAACCCRGCAGCACCTCAGTGCATGAAGTACAGCAAGTTCTGCCTGTGCCGCCCCTGAAGTGTTGCTGCCAGCTGGAGTAGTCAGGGAGTTGGCAGCGCTCTCTTGCCTTGATACAATAGTGGGTACGCCTCCAAACCCCATGATTGAATATGGTGGTTGTTCAGAAATAACTCTGGTTATTGTCTCTATGTGATAACCTGGTGCTCGATTTGCAAAACAAATCCCTGATTGCTGTGTCGGGAAGCAATGYGTGATCCTTCAGCATGCTCTAGGATGGAAGAAATGGATTCTTGCTCTGAAACCTTTTACCATTGTTAGAAATTAATAGAAATCATTGCTACTCTAAATGTAGGTATTCTAGAGCATGGGAAGAAAGCCGTCTTGGTGGAAGATATCATATTAATCCTCTTTCCAGCTCCTAGTTTGTGTTGTGTGGCCACTATCTTTCTCACTATTAATTCACAAATAGAAGTTGCCTGTCCCCTGCTTTTATTTGTTGCTGAATAGTAAGATCCRTCTCTCAGATGCCCACATTATTAACTAGTGTCTGACTGTTGTTAATTTGTTCTCAGCATGGGAAAAACCTGCTTTCAAGACTATTTAAAAGACTTTCAAGGTATTTCAGTGGGAAGCAAGGGAGACAGCATGAAAAAGTGTGTTAATTTCCATATAACTTGCAGTCATACTTTTTCTGCATGCCCACAAGAYAGTGCAGGTATACCCACATGAGCCTGTGGCTTTCCTGCATCAAATCACGTCTCAAACTTCAATGGTCCCCTTGGAAAAATGTGCTTATCAATATGAAATGAGTACCTCTCGTATTCTGGCCCACACCATCCCATTGTTACTGGTCCTCTTCCCATCAGAGTATAAACTCCAGTCTTGGAGTCAAATTATGGAGTTCCGACTCAGGCAGAATTTCCTGTTGTTTCTATTACTTATTAATGATAATAAAATAATAATACATAATGATTTATATATTGCCTGATTTGTGTTTAGAGCCTGACTCTGTAAGTTCCTTAAATGCAGAGTAAGGAGAGGTACAGGCCCTGCTAAGTTTTATAACCTGATTTAAATGTAATAATGATAATGCATAATAATAATTCAAACTTAATAATTAGAATTACTTAAATGTAATATCAATTACTAATAAAATATTTGCTAAATTTAATAATAAATAACCTGATATATAATGTCCCTTTCTAAAATAATATAGGGAAAGAGATGAGACAACAAGCTTTTAGAAGATTGCTCAACTGGAGAAAGTTAGAATAATTTCTTTTAAATTTATCCTTGTAGAAAAAGCCAYCAGACCATGATACTTTATGCTAGAGTGTTCAAAAATAATCTTATTAAAGTTAGTATTTTTAATACATGATAGGTTATAYGGGAAAAAAAATCACATAAAATGAAGATGAACAACTTGATTGCTTTACAATACTGATTTGAGGAGAAAGGTGCTTTGCCCCATAGCTTTGTTACTAAGTTTATGCCAGATTAGAGAATAGGAATTCTCCTTAACATACCAGTTTCAGGGTCAATTGGGTCAATTTACTGTCATTTGTGTAGGTAGGATTTCTGTGTCTACATTTGGATGTTCCATATCTGCCATCCTTGGAGGATACAAATAGTAGCATATAATTTATTTGCTCTCCTCGGCTTAATGGTTTTCCTATATTTTCCATTTATGAAGAGGTTTTTAATCTTTTATCTGCACCTGCCAATATTYGTTATGTTCACTGCCACCAGTGACAGCTTGTTCTCTACCCCTGGTTTCTAGTGAGCTTCAACAATGCTGTAGCCCAGTTTCTGGAACAACTTCAGTTTCTAGGAAAAAAGATGAATCAGTTTTTATTTCTTGGTTAATACTCAGTAAAAGGGYCTTGCAGTAGTTCAACTGCGTCATTGTTCTTCACAGTGAGTCCTGGATCAGGTACGTGTGAGTTCTCAGGAGAACATCTACTTTTAGTCATTGTTTCTCCAAATTTGATTTTCCCTGCCATCATGCACTATTACTTCATCTTTTATCACCTCTTTTTTTCTGAATGTACAGAGTGGCCTATCTTAATGTTTTGGTAAGAAAGCATTACCTTTCAGTAAACAGCTTTCCCTCTGTAAAGCATTTGAGCGATCAGTTGATTGATGCATGGCCCAAACACCAAATGACCACGGCTTTGACYGCACTGACCTGAGAAGCCCACTCTCCTGAAGGCTTCCTCTGAGAATTGAAACAAAATCTGAGTCTCTTGCCTTGTTTTTGTCCTGTACTTTGTATTCTTTGGGCAGCTTGGGATTTCTGGTTGCTTCTTTGTAGTCAGTGGTGGCCGTGTATCCGATGTCCTCTTTCTGCCATGGCACCAAGCAGCTGCTCTGCCCTTCTTCATAGCTGTGCAAGAGATTTCATCAATGTCAAGCAACAACTGAGAGAGTGAGAATAAACTTCTTAACCTTCAAACCCTTTCTGAATTATTTAAATATCTTTTTAAAACGAATAAATAGTCAAATGAAGAAAACTAACCCCATGCTCTRTATACCTCCGATATCAATAGAAGAATTACAGTAGCCAACAATTTTTGTCCAGTGAGTCATGGATGTTTTCCTAAGGTCATCATAGAAATCTGATACTCATAAGCAGAAACTTAGAAAAGTAGCTTCAATGCTACCTTCACTGAGGCTTCCCTTTGTGAGAAGCCAGGTTATGGTTTTCATGATTTCTTCAGCCAAGAAGCTGAAGGGCAAGACTGGAACAGAGTCCCACTGGCAAGATCCTGGGTGTCATTGCTCATTTGTCTTGTTTGAGGAAAAGAACCTCAAAGCACTGAAGTGCCTCCCCCATATGTCATCCCTTTGGGAGGAAAATAATTACTCTGAGAAATTAGACCAAAATAATTTTCCCTTAAGCATAACTTAACCTCAGGTTGTTGCCAGGAATGTGACAAGGAAATGGTAAGCATAGGCTGATATATATTTTTAATTCTTCTTGGAATGTCTTCTACTCTTGTAAAGAAAATGGTTATTCAACATTTGTTCTTACTTTCAGATCTCTGGGGATTCTTAGATTTTTTTGTTCTTCCCACTCTCTCATTTGTAGTGGCAGCACTGGCTAATCAAGATGCAGTTGCCAGATTGCTCCAGCTCAGTGTTAGCCCTCAAAACTCGTGATGTACTCCAGCTCTCACAGTGCACCTACACAAGGCCAATCTCCTTGGTCTTGGTGTGGGTTTGCTAGCTTTCAGTATGGGTTTGACCTCCTCTGAAGCCAACAAGAGCCAGTCACGTGCTGAAATGCTTTGCTAAAGCAGAGCAGCCTGCTGAACAGGGTACTGTTTACAGACGGCTGGAACAGACTGTGCCTGGCTATTGAGCAGCACAGAAGGGGATATGCACAGACGTAAATCCATCTGCAGAGTTTGGAGGATGATTAAACATTGTCTTCCCATAATGAGCCAGCCTTGTACTTAATGATCGTGGTGGTGAAAACAAACCTAACACACCATTTCATCTGTTGATTTTGCGCAGCTCATTGGAATTGATTTTATGACCCTGTCATGTCTGACAAAAAAATTATGTCCAAAATGCAAATTTATGATTAAAAAATGTGAGTAGGACTGATGCAAAGAAGCAATTGGTGGAAAAAACCCCAACATTTTTAGAGGTTACAGATTCTATGATGCGATCCAAAGAGGAAAGATAACATATGGCACCTGAAACATATTTTATGTTATGGGTTGCTGAAAGGCACATATGTTTCCTCTTCGTGAGAGAAAGTTGGCTGGAAGTTATCTACTGAACGTCAAAGTTTTCATTACTATTCCTAATTATGCTATTTTTCTGATGACCTAATCAAACAGAAAAAGTAAATCATACCTCTGACTTTTAGCAAAGAYACCAAGTGCCTGACTGTCCTTGAATTTAGTCTTTTCTAATTGCCAGTTGTTCCCCAAAATAATTATATTGTAGATTTATTTTTATAGCCTGAAGTTCTGTTCTAGGACAATTTCACCTCTTGAATTTGATGTAGATGTTTTAGGAGGACTTTTAAGARGGATGGTTACTGCTGAATTATAAAAGGTTTAATAAGCTGCAGTGGACCATTTTGTTCTCAGAGGCAACCCTGAGAAGACAAAGAAGTTATAGAAAAGATATCTTTGATTTAGGATGTTTGAATGCTAACATACTGGAATATCTGGAATGACCTTGTTTCCTTGGATATTTAGAAGAAGAATGTTATAAAAAACATTGTTAGTACATATTAGATTGCTGCATTTCTCTAGATGGTGATATCTATGGGCCCTGAAAGCAGCCTTAAGTAAAAGAGTGGTTATAGGTCTYGGTCCTTTTCACAGATCATATATGTTAAATCAGACACCAGTCTGAAGATTTAAAAAATCAACTTCTTGATTATTCAGTGTTTTGGGATAGACTTCTAAAGCTCCTAGTAGTGCTCTGGTTTATTTTGAGAAACTATTTTATTATATCCACGAACCATCTTATTTTTTCTTTACATGAGGCTCTGACCTCTCTTCAGAAAGCAAATTATTTTCTCTCCTCTATTTAGAAGTAGCTGCCTCCTTTTCCTGGGCTTGGGGCTTGGGTAATATTTAGTAACTTATTAAATTAGATGGCCTAAATACTTTAATCACTTATCTAGCTTAGATTTTTGTAAACACCAGCTCTCAGAGCAGAATATCACAAACACCWCCCGGAGGGGACTAAATACCCAATGACAAAAGTGGATCCTTGTCTCTGCTCTCCCTGCAGCAGTGCAGGAGCAAGCCCTGGCAGGGAGAGGGTGGGCAGGGGAGGATGGTGGTGCTGACTGGCTTTGATGGTCAGAATGCCCTGCCAGCAGCCCTTTCTGCTCCACCAGCAGGCACCCAGTACAGCATAACTAAATGCAATTGGGGGACCCACATGGTCATCACTTTCCAACAATGTGCAGCATATTTCCATACAACTTTGATGAAAAATTAWCTTCTTTGGTAATTTTAGCAGTATTTCTAGTGGACCCAAAAAATCTGTGTGCTGACTTGTGTTGCTGCAGAAAAGTCTCAGCTGAGAAACCCATCCAAGAAAGAGCCTGAGCAAGCTACTATACCCAAATTTTCATCTATCTCCATGCAATTAAACAGATCAGTACTGTTTTTTACTGCAAAGGTGGCGAGGCACTGGAACAGGTTGCCAAGAGAATTTGCGGATGCCCCATCCCTGGAAATGTTCAAGGCCAGGTTGGATGGGGCTTTAAGCCTGGTCTAGTAGAAGATAGCCCTGATTTAGTAGAAGATATCTGTGGCCCATGGCAGGGAGGTTGGAACTAGATGGTCATTAAGGTCCCTTCCAAACCAAACCAAACCAAACCAAACCAAACCAAACCAAACCAAACCAAACCAAACCAAACCAAACCAAACCAAACCATTCTGTGATTCTGGGTTGCTCTTGGTCAGAAGAGAGCAAGGTGATGATTCTTCGGGATATGTACTTGTACAAAAGTGAACTGCATTTATTTGTCATGGAGGTCTTTGAAACACATCAGAACAATTTCTGAGGGAAATTACTGAGACCAGTATTGTTCCCTGTGTCCTTGTCCAGTACCATTAGAAAACATCAAAAAGCCCTGAACAAACAACTGAACCCCTGCAACAGAGGAAGGGATCACTTCTGAATTATTTAAAACCATGCATTTGATGGTGAGCTTCATGAGAAATGAGTAACTGTAGGACATCCTGGGGCTCTTCTGCAGATAACCTTGGAAAAGGTTTATATCTGGTATAAAAGGAATGCTAATCTGAAGCATGGAATCCAAAAAGAAACCTTATGGCCTTAATATGCATAGTCAGGATCCACGCSCCTAATTATTAACACTTTAATAGAATATACAGATGGTAGCAGTAGAAGTAGTTAGAGGGGAACTGCGTTATGCGAAGGATTGTTATGTGTAATTGCATAATTCAAAAAAGCACATGCCCCAATATAACAAAATTAATAAAAGCAGGATAAAAATGTTCAAAGGTGACTTAGAATTTTTCAGCAGTGGAGTTCAAAGTCCAATATTTCTTAGTTCTAGCTAATTACTACTCTTGAAAGCTCCTTTTAATTGGGAAGGGGAAAACAAAAGGATTAGGGATTCAAGTTTGAACAAAAGACCTCTGGTTCATATATTTCTGCAAAGAGTGGGCAGAATTGCACAGGTACATTGAGACTGGAAGACCTGACACAAAGTTAGCCTTTATTTCTGATTTTCCTGCTGGATATTTTTAGTCCAGTGTTTGAGAACCTGATGACTGTCTTCATCTTGCACCTGATACTGGTAGTGCAGTTCTTGCTTTTGGGCTTGTGCTGAGTATTTTGACATCAAAAGTAAGTTTGAGTGACTGTTAATCTTCTGGATCAGTCTGTGTGTACTATTTCATTCTTAGACAGAAGTACTCACTGCTCAGCCTTGTGGACAGGTGATCCCAACCATTTCATGTATTTTTCAGTGTGTCTTTGCACATTRAAATATAGGACAGCAGAAGGTAATGATAGTCAATATTACCATAATTTCACAATCAGAGGAGACACAAAAAAGCACTTGTTCAAGATCTGGACCACTGTCCACCTGATGTGACTTCCAGCAAACCATTTCATTTTCTAGTCCCACATACTCAGTAAAATATGAGCTGTGGTGCTGAAATGCTTTGTAAAATAGTTTAAAAGCCACTCTAAAGTGTAATCTAAAATGTAGAATAGCTTTTTCAGTATATGACGTTGGGATATGATGCTTTTCTTTCTTAGGATTGAGTTTGCTTCAGACTTGAGGGTCTTTTCTTACTTCTGATTAGAGCAGGTGTTAAAGTTATTTATCATATTAGGTGTTCCATTCAGTGCATAGAAATGTTCTTAAAATGTTTTCATTCACACCCTCATCCTTTGTATTATACAGAACAACATTCCATTCCTTCAACATTATTTCCAGTTTTATTTGTTGGACTAACTGGATTTCTGTTACCTCTCCTCCTTTAAAAGGTCATACTGCATTTGCATGAAGTTAATTTTAAAGCTCTGGGTRCTCAGTTCATCCCTTAAACACATCRCAGATAGATGAGAGGAATGTCTTACCAATTAGGGCTGTGTATTTCCTCGGTGTGGTCTCTTGAGAGATCTCTTGAGTTTTTCTGCTTGGGGCTCTTAAATGTCATAATGATGGCATGAGAAAGTGGGGTTGGGGTCTGAGCAGACAAAAGGCACGGATTGTATTTGGCAGGAAACTGTTCCAATGGGATATTGAAATTTGAGTTCTCCTTGGTGAAGAATATATGATGTGGGATTCAAACTTCCCATCACATATAGTTTTAATTGAAATAGATCTGGAGGCAGATGCAGAAGTAAAACCATGGCTAAGACACCCTGAGAGTGGTGAAAGGGAGCTTGACCAGCTCACTCCCCTGCTCATCATCCTTCCAGGATAAGCAAGACTTGCCATAATGTCATCCTTTATTAAAGGTTAACAGGAGCCCCATCATGTGCTGGCAGACAAGGAGTGGGCATAAGTTACCAGAACTGCCTGCTTAAAATAAGTAGACAGTATCAAGAATGCGTCACTGTACCGGGATCATTTGAACCCATCTGATTTTATTACACACACAGACAGAGCATTAAGGTCAAATCTTCTGCATGGAAATAATCCAAGGGTTTGGGGAAGTATGATATTCTTTACTCTCTGCAGTCTGAAAGAACAAATAAAAAAGCAACTAAAGGGATTACAAATAAATCACCCTGGCTTCTTTATCCTAAAACCCATTTGGCTGGATATGTAGTAGTATTCAAAATTGAGGGAACAATTCCTATACATATCTAGAAAACTATTTCACTTGACTGAATCAATGAATAAAGTTGATTAATTGCCAAAGCTGCTGAGTTTAGCACAAGCCACATTTTACTTCCTCTTTTTTTGAGTATATCCTATGGCTAAAAGCGGATTTTGTAAATCCTACACTAAGATTAATCATGTGTTGTGTTCAAAGACAAAACAGAGCCTTGAAATTACAGATTTGGAGAAAAAATGTACCCTGTGTTCATTCATTAATTTTTTGTGGTCTCTGATGTTAGAAGTAGTCTATAATTAAATTAGTCTTGCTTCTGTGGTAAGTAAGGGTCCTTTCTTCACCCTTATTTGAAGAGTTTACATAAGGTGTTTATCTAAGGTGAATCTAAAGGTGAATCTAAACCAAGTCCTGTCTGGTAACACATTGACTGAACTTTCAGGGATCTGAACARATAAATCTAAGGATGAAATCCCTTATGAAAACTCAAATAATCTTAGACAAATAGGACACATATGATGTTTGTTGAAACATGAAATTGTATTGGGTTATGATATTATGGGGGACAGAGGGTTTTTATTTTTTTATCAAAGCCTTTTTCATCATATTCTCTTTCTCCCTATTTTCAGAGAGATAGCTGTCTCTCTCAGTACCATGGATTCAGTGAGCCTCACATCTAACAGAGAGAAATACTACACCTCCTGAGAAAGGGAGAAAGGTTTTCTTTTGTGTTCATGCTATCCTCTAATCAGTGTTCCCTGTTACTCATATTCTAACATCCTATTTGTGTTGGTCCTCCCCTCAGAAGCCCCATCTCTCCAAAGCACTATTAGATGCTTTCTCAGATCAAAACAACTTTAAAGTAGATGTGATTTTTTTCAACCAGTGCTGTGACCATTCTTCACTGCTCTGTTACAAAACAAATCATCAGTGAAAGACAAAATGTGGTGAAAAAACTGGTTTTCTTAAACTAGTTATGTCTTTCATTTTTATTTGTGACCACATTATATGCTGTGTTATATACAAACACAGATGTGTTAAAGTGCATGCATGGTCCCACATGGACCCTTTATCTCTTCAAACAGGATATTTAGATGTCACTTTTCTGTGTAAACCTCCATACACCCACATAGCTACACGTGTGTGCGTGTTAAATCAGCTTTTATTTCATAAGGCTGTGAATGGCACAAGTTGAAAGGTTTTCCAATACAGTCCAGATGTGATCCAGTGTTAATAATTTAGGCAGTTTTAATATATAGTTTTGGGATGCAATACAATGCACCAACAAAAAGTTTTGATGCCCAGCTTTTGGGTTAGATTTTTATTTGTAACTCCCAGAGCACACAGGTTTAGCACTTTCAGGAATACACAGATGAACTGTGGCACAGCCACCCCTCTTGAGAGCCTGSTGACCACATCAGCAACCACAGTAGCAGCCATAAAAGTCCAAATCTTCTGCTTCCTTTGGCACATCCTCAGATTGATGCCTTCCTGGTGTTTTCCCAGACAACCAGTTGTTTGTTTTACCACTGAGTTCCTTCTCCGTGGCAAGCAACCCTAGGAAGAGGGGATTAGAGCAGGGAATTGAGGTTCTCATTGTTATTAGCACTTAGCTCCACCAGGGACATATTATATGGAAACTTTACCCAATAATTTCTGTCCTACCTTCCCAAGCTGACAAGAACGCTCTAATTAAACACAACTGCTGCTGTAGTGACTGTAGTGAATCTCTCAAYGTGAAATTAGCAGCTAGATGAAAAACCGTATGTCTGTTACAAGATTCTGCAAAATCTAAGTTAATATATAAATGGTGAGATAAAAGGACTGAAAGCAATATGATTAATGACTGGAATKTAGTGTGCTTATTCCTGTGGTCTGWMTTTTATTGACGGAAAATATCATACATGATAAGTTAATTAAATGCATTGTCGTATTTCTCTATTGTCTTGGAACTACAAAGTAGAGCAGAGAAAAACTAAAATAAAATATTTTTCAAATGGGAAACAAGAATTATCTGTATATAAAAGATATTAATAAAAACAGTCCTGGTAGAAAATGAAGGTACATCTCAAAACCAGAAATATTCTTGTTTCTTTCCAACCAGGAGCAACTCATTTTGTCTGTAATAGCTCTTCTTAGTGAATAACTTCCTTAAATTGATGCTGCTGYTTTTTTTCATGTCCCTTTCTCTAGTATCATCATCTTCAAGTGTCTTTTATTTTCCTATTTCCTCCAATTGCGTCAGCTTTAGTTTACACAGCTATGTTGGCACGATGGCAAGGTTCAAACACTCAATTGAAGATCAYTGGATGTTTCATTTTTGTTTTATATACGTAATCAAATTAAATAGGAAGGCTAAAAGCAGAGACAAAAGTCAATCTCCATGTACATTAGGAATTCTGTGGGAGTTATACAAATCTCACACTGAAATCTRGAGGAGATTTTTCTCATCTGAGACCTTAAGACTCAATATTTACTTAGTATGTGATAGCTCATGTCTAGAGATGAATAAAAAAAAATACCCTTGTTTCAAGAAAATAACACAAATAAACTATTTATATAATGAATGGCAACAAAAAGAAAAGCCAACAAAAGAGATAGCAAGTTGTCAGGGAACCAGGGAATCCTGTTG
This sequence comes from Malurus melanocephalus, assembly GCF_030028575.1. NCBI lineage: Eukaryota > Metazoa > Chordata > Aves > Passeriformes > Maluridae > Malurus > Malurus melanocephalus. The sequence continues at coordinate 2,301,785 of NW_026623264.1, forward strand.
GCTGCCATATTTGATTATATCTCAGATAAATACATTATTCTGTGATGGTCAGAATTAAATCACAGGTGAATGAATGAAAGAGATCAGAATGAAGAATGTAAGAGAAAGGTRAGATTTAGGAAATCCCCCARTTTGTTTTCAGTGASAGGTGTATGAGGGGAGTTTCAGCCTGACAGCCCCAAACACCTCTGCAGTCCGCTGCAGCCAGGTGAGTGCTCCCTTGCACATGGCCCGGGGTGCCTTTCCCTGGGACTGGCAGCGTGAGTGGTATGTGTCCCTGGGGACCAGCATCAGGGAGCCCCTTGGAATGATAGAGGAGCCAAGTGGGGACTGCTTGCTCCTTTTGCAGCTGTRACCACGTGGGATGGCTTGTTAGTCTCAGAGCAATTAGCTGATGCCGTGGCTCTGCTCAGGTTGGTAAATTGTCAGGAGACATTTTTCTTTTGGTGGGTCTGGTGTGATTTCCTGACTCTTCCCTTGCTGTGTGTCACTTCTCAGTATCCTGCCCAAAGGTGAAGGCTGTGAAAAACCACACAAAGAGAAACTCCCATCACACAGAGCTGCAGTTTGAACCTGTGAGAGCTGAAAGGTCGCCTCTGTAAAGCCTGCTTGGGCAATGTGCTTTTGTGCTCACTGGCAGCAGCCCTGTGATAGCAAAATGGAAATRCTCTCTGCAGTGCACACTCAATGTTTGTATGACTTGACCCTGGCCTTTCGTTCTGGGTTTCTTTGGCTCTATTCAGAATAACAGAATAAAAAAGAAAGAGCAAGTGCTACACACCAGAAACCGATGGACATACAAGTAACTTCAGWATAAAATATGTTGATAGAAATTTGGAGGTGTTGTGTCACATCGACACGCAGCTGTAAAACCACTCAAAGGTGCAGCACAGATATTTATGTCATTAACATTTAAAGGCTTCTAAGGAGGAAACTTATTCCTGTGCCACTGTGCATCACAGTTGTTATTAAAGGGTGTTTACTCTCTTCATTATTATACAAGCAAGTATTTTTACTTTCATAGTGTGTTCCACAATCTTTTTATATAGATTTACACAAGTTTGTACAACTTCATACATGTAAATAGATTTCTCACTGATGTATAATAATATATATAGCATACGTAAGAGTTTGCAAAGAAGATTCAATATTTATGTTTATTACATGCATAATATTTATAGGCCTATTGTTTATGTATTTCATAGAATGTTAAAAGGTTGGAATGAACTTAAAAGATGGACCTTGCTGCATCCGACCTGCCTTTGAACATTGTCAGGATTGGAGAATCCATAATGTCCATGGGTATCCTGTCCAGTACCTCCCCACCCTCACAGTAAAGGATTTCTTCCTGATATCTAATCTAAATTTCCCCTCTTTCAGTTTATACCCATTACTCCTTGTCATATCACTGCCATTCCTGATGAGAAGTTACTCTATGGCTTCCTGGTAGGTCCCCTTCAGGTACGGGAAGGTATCTGAAGATATCTGARGATACTGAAACTGTGAGGTCTTCATGCAGCCTTCTCTTCTCCAGGCTGAACAATCCCAACTTCCTCAGCCTGTCTTTGTAGGGGAGATGCTCCATTTCATGGCCCTCCTCTGGACTTGCTCCAACACTTCCATGTCCTTCTTATGTTGGGGACACCAGAACCATGCACAGCACTTTAGGTGGGGTATCACAAGAGCAGAGTAGAGGCAGAGAATCATCTCCTTAGAGCTGCTGACCACACTTCTTTTGATGCAGCCCAGGATACAAAGTGGCACAAATTTGGAATTTGGAAAATTATCTGTAGTTCTTCCCCATTGTAGGAAATCTATGCAGCATCTTCTAACATTACATGGACTCAGTAAGTGTAGTATTGTTGCCTGTAATCAAGGAACTCTGCCAGGATATCCGCTCAGAGCAGAGATGACCCCATGCTTTAGAGCAGAGTGTGATGGGTGCACAGTGAGGCAGTCAAAGAAGGAACTTCACAAGCCTCTAATCTTACTGCAGCCAGAGTTTTCCTCTTCCTTCTGCAATAATCAGCTGCCAAAATAAGCTTGAGAACAATGTGAAAACAATAGAMTGCAGAAGCAACAGGTCCTAACAAGTGGTTGCAAAAAAATTAATTGAATTCAAAAGGAGTTTGGGAAAAAAATCAAAACCTTCTTGGTTTTGAATGCATGCAGTTTGTGTGCAGTTTGCAGTATAAAATGTGTATAAAATATAATCATTTTAGTTGCACAAAAAAAAGTCCAGATACTATTTGTGTATATCTATACTGTAGAGATATTAAAAGGAACAATACAAGTGAATGCAGTTCAGCTGTTTAGAAAGGTGGAATTTTCGTTGTAGGATGAGCTGGCAGTCAGTGATTAGAGGAAAGGATTTTGCTCGCGTGGCCTGACATCTTCCTGCTGTCGGTAGCACAGAGCTGTCCAAGAGCTGTGGTTTTGCTGGGTCCCAAGGGACCTGCAGAGAATGGGCTGCAGGCCCACAGCTGGAACTCACAGCCAGCTGCTGTGCTGAGTGAGAGCTGGGCTACAGCTACAGAGTCCAGGAAAATCGGGGAGAAACACCCTCCTGCATCTCCTGTCTTTAAWCTCAGCAGCTTCCAATTTGGGGGTGGATTTACCAGTGGGAAGGAACTTTGCATCCCTTGCCCTTAACACCATAGAGCATTCTGGGGCTCGAGGGTTTTGACCACCCTCTTTCCCATCTGCACTGCAGCTCTTCCCAAGGTCTGTGCAGAAAACAGTCTGAAGGCTATCTGGGAAGATAGCCTTAAGYCTGTTCTATCTGCTGGAGTTAGCTGAAATTGTCCCCACAGTTGAGAGGCCAAAAATTACCATGGAAACACTTGCAGCAAACTCTCGTGTCAAAGCTAGTATTTCAGTRTTAGTTAACAGATTTAAAAAAGATGCTGATTGAAAGAGCAGCATGCTTTGCTCGCTTTATGAGGTCACTTAGCTAATCTGCCCAGTAAATCTGTTGCTGCACGTGTTGCTCTCTGCTGACCTTAAAAGTTCTCGTAAAAGATGGATTGGAGAGTTTAGAAATAACACAGAATACTCTCAGATGTTATCCCCGACTACATGATAGCTATGAAAAACAGATGACCCTGGCAGTGTTTTTCCTTTGGAAGTTGATATATGTCTGTCTAAGAACTGTTCCTGAGCAGGAAACTTACGGCTACATGGTGCTCTCTGCAAGGGAGTCTGTTTGTCCTAGGAATAGCAATGTGATTGTGAGAAAGGGTACTGTGCTGAGATCCTAGCAACCTGGCCAGACACTGCATTGATCCATGTTTTTGGTGCTTTCCCTGGCTTAGGATGCCACCCTGAAAGTGTCCCTTTAGTGCTCAGTGTCACTGCTTCTGCCCACGGGCTGTTTCTTACATGTATAGATGACAGGCTCTTCTACCTGACCCTTGTTTTATTTGATCATACAGACAACTTGTGAACATAACCTTCAGCTTTGGCATATTCYCTTTTGTCCAATCCCTGTTTTTTTTAAACAACACTCTTTCCAGTGTGATATTTTAATTTTTACCTAATGGACATTTACCTCCTATTTTGGTGTAATCAGCAATTTTCATTAACATACTATTACATCTTATTAATGATAATTACGCAAGATCTCTTGTTTTTAATTTGTGGATCATTCTTGTCTCTTCTCCCTCTTTTTTTTCTCTAGACATATTGCTTATAAACACTTTGGCAGTGTTAGTGCAGCATATGTTTTCACATGAATAATTTAGTACTTGTACTAAACCACTATCATCCTGATATATCAGTCTGAATATGCTGAATRTACTGGGTACTGATTAGTATGGAAAACAGCACTGTGAGAATGAATTTAACACAGGAAATATTTCACATGCRAAATGCATTCAGTTTTCACAAAAATATGAATAAATATATGGCTTATTTTTTGAATGACTCCTTATAAATCATTGTTCTTGCACAACAGTATTGCAAAACAGGATTTAAATTTACAAGTAGTACAAAYAGAAAATTTGCCAAACCGTGGATTTGTACTGCTCAAAATCTACATGAATTTAGATCAAACTTGCCAAGTACTTTCAGTGGTAAACATGTTAGGCTGTTGAGGAGTCACCATATCTTGACAGAGGGACAGTCAATGTCCCTTCTGCTTTTTCAGCATCCAGTGATTAATATTGTCAAGCAAAATACCRGAGAGCTGTGTTCATTGCTGTCTGTATTGATTTGAACTATAATTCTCGTCTCAGCTGTGCCTTAACCCATCAGGATAAGAAAAAAAAATAAAATCCCAATATGTGTTTCCTGATTTTTCACCTCTCTGAAACATATTTTTATAATACTAAAGCGTTTGCTGTCAAGAACGTGAGAATGGCACAGCACAGTGGCTGGCTCATTTCACAAGGGGTGTACATGGGAACCTCTTCAGTCAGAGCTGGGTCTGGAGCCCAGAGTTCAGGTCCCAGAAGCATCCCCATTGCAGGCTACTCTGGAAGAAGGAAGTAGTGGTGGAGATGCAGCCAGTGCTTCATTCACAGTTGTTTTTTGTACATCTGCCACAGGATGAAACATTTTGTTTCAGATTGAAGAGATGTTTTGACCCAAAACCATTTTGATAAGAAAGTTGTTTTATTTGGGCAGGACAAAATGAAGGGAGAGGAAAGATGATGTTCAGCTGGGAAAAAGAAAATATAATTGTTTTCTTTATTGGCACTCTCAGTCCCAATTAGATCATTGGTATTGATGGGGCAGTTGAACCTTTGTCTGCTGTGTCTGCTGTGAGCAGAGATGATCCCTTCCCTTTACAGAGTCAATATCCTGAGGAAGAAAACAGTAGAGCAACAGCTGCCACCACCCTCCAGGCACTCTGTCCCTTTTGTAAGTAGCAGAGAAAGGTCAGAGCACAGGTAAAGAGGAGCCTGAGTGCGGCACAAATAAATCATGCACTGCTGGAGCTGATTTAAGCCTCTTCCTTCCAGCGCAGGGCACTGCCCTGGGTGGCACAGGGGTGGCCAGCCAGCCAKCCAAGTGCTCTGGTTGTTCCTCTGCCTTCTCCCTGTGCAGGACCCTGAGAGCCCCACCAGCCCTGGCACAATCCCTGGCTGGTGTCTTCCCTGGAATGCTGCAACAGGAGCAGCTTGCACTCACACRAGTGCCTGTGCTGGTCAGTGTGCATGGAAAAAAAGGCTCTGTCCATCTCTCCTTGGAAAGTCGCCAGCCAAAGCTGCAGCAAGTCAGCAGCTGCTCCAGTCACACCAACCATGAGCTTTTCAGGATTKCTTTGGAGAAAGAAGGAAGCTGAGGAGCAGAGCCCCTGTCCCCTGAGCCATCCCAGCATGTGGTACACGTTGCTGTCTCTGTTTTTGCGTGGTTCCCTGGCAGCCAGTTTCCCAGCAAGTTGCCAGGCAGGGTTGGAGCTTTTCTCTGACTGTCACAGTGCAGTGTTTATTCTGGGGCTCAGGTGATGAGAGATTTATTTGCATGATCAATCTCTTCARCTTCAGTGGGGCTGCTTTTCAAGGATGTGTGCTTTGGTAAGAGTAGGTCAACCATGCCCATAGAGAATATGCAAAGGAAAATATGCTAATTAAATGTATGCGGGAGGCCACGTTTTATACAAATGATGAAGGGATTTTATTTATTATAAAGACTWCGGTTTTATTATARAGACTACGGTTTTAATTGCCTTTTTAAAAATTGCCAGCAGTCTTAACATTGCTTGTCCTTGAAAAAAATGTCTTTTTTTCTTCCTTGCTGTCTGTCTGAAATGAAAATTATGCCCACTTCTCTTTTTCAACTCTAAAAATACTGGTTCACAGCAAAGAAATCAAAAGAAATACCATGCCTTTCATAAAACAGCAAGCGCACAAGACAAGAGGAAAAGTCCACAGACTCATCATAAAGRAATTGCCAGAGTGATGGAGGAGGATATTTCCATTCCATTTGATGCATTTAATTGCAGTTCTTATGAATGGTCTGCATCTCTCATACCTGAGTCGCAGCACAGAGCAAGTTATTTTTAGCAGCTGTAGCCCAAAGCTGTTGTTGTTACTCTACAGTGGCATATCCATAGATACACTTTCTATCCTGCACTTCCAAGCTCAGCAGGCAAATTAAAARCATTCCTGATACAGCATCTTTAGCAGCAATTAACAAATATTTGACAAATATTAACTGAAAGGAGTCTGGAGGAAGATAAATGTAGCCTAAGAAATTGCCTCCYCTTGTTCAAAGCCTTTAGATGCATAAAACTCAGAAAAAAGAGATTCTTTCTAAAGATGGATGGAGGAAAGCTCTTTGAGATTTACCTTTCTGCTAAATACACACAAAAGGAACACCATTTTTTTTTAAGAAAAAGGAGTTTTTGCCATTTGCAAATAAAGGTTATATTTTGTGTGGGAAAAAAAAAAYAAAGTCTGTTTCTGCTTTCACTGGGGATTTTTAAATTTTTCAGTACAAATCAGTTGGTGGAAAAAGTAGTCTCTGCTGTAATGAATTAGACAGTTTCTCTGTTCCAGAGTGCATTTTCATTMGGGTGAACAATGGAGGCTGCTGGCTGGATTGCGACGAGTGGCTTTATATTGAAGGACAAGGACAAGCTGCATTTATCTGAAGGCAATTCATGGGTTTTTAATGGGCAGCAGGGCCTTTGTCTTTGCTAAGAGTCTTCCTGTGAATAGCTCTGTGATTCATAGCCAAATTAAAGTTGCTTCCTACTATCATGGCCATTTTAATAGCAAGGTTCACAAGTCTGTTTTCAAATGCCAAGTGGCACTAGTGGGCTTTACATTTTTTTTCCCCCCCAGTTGTTAGAATCAGGTTAAATAAATAAGAAATGCCATTTTTAATCCTTGAGAAGATTTTTTTGTGAAAAATTTAAGTTCAAAGTGTAAGTACAATGTTTAGAATCTTAGACATATTTCTCTCAGTTAACCCATGATAGATACACTAGAAAATCCATTGAATCAAGAATGAAAATCTCATAGATGTGTTGCTGCTGATACACAGTTAAAAACATATAAAGGCTTCTGATGAACTCCTTTTAGGTATTTTGAAACCCTCCACTACAAATAATTGCATACTCTGTGCATTATATTGTCATGTTGGTGCTAATGGCTGATATTCCAGATCCCAGCTTCCGTAAGAGAGATTGCTTTGGGGTGAATCAAAATAAATAAATAAATAAATAAATCAAAATGTTATTTGTAGTAGTAGCAAATATGACCTTATAGTAGCATGGAAAGCCACATCAGAACCGAGATTCTTTGGTGTTATGCATCCATGGATGTCCTTAGGCATCCACAGTGTGCCTRAAGTTGTGTAGTTACTGTTTAATTAAACCACTGATTTTTTAGGTTACATTTGTGCAGTTTCTGGGGCAATCTAATGTGTGACTAATAACTGTATCCACAAGTTATTTGCCCACGTTGTGCTTTAATTAATAGTGAGCTCTGATTGCTTTGGAATATACGGGGGGGGGCTGCAGCCTGACTGTTCACTCAGTAGATTGGCAGAAACTTTAATCTTCCAGTCCRCTCAGAGGTAAACAGGATTACTGCTAGCATATGCCATGAAATCTTTTTTTCACTACGAGTGAGTGGGTGAGTTTAGAGGCCAGGGATCCAAGCCTTTTTAAACTCATGCTAGAAGAAAGTGAGGAAGCTGAAATTTCTCAAAGCTCACTTTTTTTTTATTTCATTGAATGGCATGGCCTTCATGTGCTTTATTCCTATCCTGTACTTGGACACAATAGGGAGGTTGTGAGGTGAGAAGAATAGCATTTAATTGCAGTTTCTGTCAAATGAATGCTGTGAGAAGTGGTTTTCTTCTTTTTCTCCTTTCTAAACTGCTTGGTAGTGGCCAAGGGCATTGTTATAGCCCAAGGACAAGATGAGAAAACCCAACACCCCACCAGAGAGTTTCTGAATWGCCTCACATGGAGAATTCATTGCAGGGGAATGATTCAGCCTGGCACTTGAGCACGTAGTTTTGCAGCAGCTTCAGACAGAAGTGTAATCTAATGCTCTGGTCCAAAAAGCCTCTTGTAGGATCTGCATATGGTAGTTGCCACCTCASTCTTGTCCTCTGCACTGAGAGGGATTGTCCTTCTGAGCTGCTTCAGGGGATGGACACAGAGGGCCAAGGAGGCCCACAGTGGAATGCAAATCTCTGCACTGCCTGAAAGAAGGACAATTGTCTTGGATGTCAGGGCTCGATATGCCAGAGGGAAAAAAAAAACCTTGGTGACTTCACGAATCAGAATCATAGAATGGTTTGGGTTGGAAGRGACCTTAARWWYCACCCAGTTCCAACCCACCCGCCATAGCAGGGACACYTCYCACYGGACCAGGTTGCTCAAAGTYCCATCCAGCCTGGCCTTGAACACTTCCAGGAATGGGGCATCCACAATTTCTTTTGGCAACCTATTCCAGTGCCTCACCACCCTCACAGTAAAGCATTTCTACCTAATAYCTAAACTAAAGCTTAAAGCCATTCCCCCTTGTCSTGTCACTATATGCCCTYGGAAAATTCTCTCTCCACTTTTCYTGTAGGCTTTATTCTAYTCCAGTACTGAAAGGCAGTGATTAGGTCATCCAAAAGTCTTTTCTCCTCCAGTCTCAACAATTCCAAAACTCTTAACCTTCCCTCATAGGAGAGGTRCTCCACCCCTGTAATCATCTTTCTGTTCATCTTCCCACTGATGAACAATCAGCCTCAGGTGTCAAACTTAGCTGGGTCCTCTCTGCTTTAGGTTCCTTTTGTTCTAAGACAGCAGATATTCCCATGCTCTTGTGTCTATGGATCCAAGGGCAAAAATAAACTTCTACTTTTTTCTCTTAAATTTGAGGCTCAACCTGGCAGCCAGGTATTCCCATAGCAGCCTGTGCTCCTACTCTACCATTTGTGTTCACTTTCTTGGAATCTCTCATTCAGTCTTTCTTTTTCTTGCTTGCAAGTCTTTCTAATTCACCACATCTTCTTGGGAAAAACTGTGCCACTTTTCTTCATGAAAACTGTATCTTCTTCATCTACTTGTACTGAGGACCACAAAAATTTCTCATTTTCATATTGAAAGGAACACTGTGGAGGAAAACTCCCAACTTATGTTGTTGCTTACCATGGCAATGCTATAGTTGTGTATTGCTGATAGTCACTAAGAACAAGAAAAATCAGATTTCAAGCATTGTAGAGCTTGTCTTTTCTATAGCTGCATGTTTGGAACAAATGTAGTTAATAAGCCTACATGCCAGATAAGAGCAGATAATTTTGTGTCCCTTTAATTCTGAATTGGGGCCAACTTGATCAGGCAGTAGGTGCTATTTACATTCTCTGACCTTTGTCCCTCAGACACCTTGACTGTTTACTGATGGTAGTGCTGACCCATCATTTATCATCAAGTGGAACTGTAACCTTTCRGAAAGCAGAATTCAGCATCACTTTGCCAGTTTTCAGAATGTGGACAGRATCAATAACACATCAAACTGTTGGCCTCAAAGTGTCCTGAAGAAGAGGCAAACTGGGCTGTTTAGCAGAGGTCACTATATAATTTGGGAATTTCCTGAACTTCACCCAGGATTCTTCTGAGTATCAACATGGCTTTCTCTAAAAGATAAACATGTAACTGTTTCTGAACACTGGGAAGGAGTCTTGGACATGCTCTTTGACACAAAAAGACATCTTGTGCAGCTCTTAGACAACAGATGGGACAGATGTGCTCACTTCCACTCAGTGACTATTGGGTATCAAGATTTAAAAAAGGACACTTTATTCATTTTGGGTAGTTCAAACAAATAATTTTTGAATCCTGTTTATTCACAAGGACAATCAATAATGTTCTCCTTGGGTGTTCTGGAGCAATGCCTCAGCAACAATTATTCCTTTCTGTGGCTGTTTTGCATCAAGGCCTTTTCACTTCTTAAGGCTCATTCTATCKTATTTGTGCACTTGGAACTCATAATCACCAAATTATCCTCACACCACCAACTGGATGTTTAGAGTAAGGCATTAGGGTATCTCACTGGATGTGAAAGCCCTAGAAATCATCCCATAAACACATTTCTTACAGAAATATAGTCCTGCCATACCTTAGAACTTGCAGGAAAATGGACCTAATTTCATCCTTTTAGTTATACAGAAGCCCATAAATATTGAAGTCACTGACTTGTTTTCAGTGGGTTTTGGTGCCTGTTTATCATGAATCCTGTGATCAGGAGAGATTCTCTCTGGGATCAGAGAAACCATACATGGGCACAACTGAAACACAGGAGGTTCGCACTGAGCATCAGGAAACAYRTTTTTGCTGTGAGGCTGACTGAACTCTGGCACAGGTTGCCCAAGACGGTGGTGGAGTCCTCCTCCTTGAGATTTTAAAAAGCCTTCTGATCATGGCTCTAGGGAGCTGATTTTAGGTGGCCCTGCTTGATGAGGTGGGGCTTGGACCAGGAGAGCTCAAACTCTGTGACTCTGGGATTCACATACAGGAGCTGAGGCATCAAAATTTAGCCCTCAGCTGCTTTTATGCAGGGGAAAATCATYCCATCTCTTAAAATGGCCTATTAAAAGGTACTCGTAATACATGGAAGGTGAAATAGGGTTGAAATAAGCAATTCTGTCAACAGCATTTAGAATGCAACAGTTTGAACTCTTAATACAATTTCCCCAGCTCTATGGAAATACCTGGTTTGACTGAAATGATTATTCTTCAGAGATAATAGAATCTTTGATTTCAGGCACCATTTGAATTATACATCAGGTTTTTGTTTTTTTTAAATCTGGTAAAAAGAAAAGCAATTGCATTTTTCTTTTTAGGAGCAATCTGGTACTTCTATCTTCGAAGCTGTTATTTACATATCAACAGCTTTGTTCATTTCCTCTGTTCTTGGGCCAAGTGTGAGATTACAATGAAAGCCAGAGAAGGGGTGGCAACTCCAGAACAAAAGAGGSAAAAAGCTAGTAAACAGGACTATGAGGAGGAATAAACAATAAGGGTCAAAATAGCAAAATTTCTTTTTTTTTTTGCATGTTATTTAATTTCATTTCACATTTCTTTGCTAATTGTAAAATCTTATCAGAAGTCCAAAAATAATTTTCCCCCTTTAACCAAGTTGATACTTGTCCATTTGGCAAATACACCATTGCATTTATTTTCCCCTCCCATATGTTGAATGATAATACAATAAAGATACTTGTTAATAGTTTTTTTGTGTAGGAACAACTTTTTCTGTATGCTTTTCCCATAAAAAACCTTTTCGTCCCATGATGGTGTCATGGGTAGTAACAGCATTTCTAGTYATTTCCTGATGAAGTAAAAATGGTGTCATGATTTACTAGCACCCTTTCAYGTATTGGAATAGAATTTGGCCCTACCTTTATATAGTTTTAAAGATGCTGAACCAAGTTCAGACATGAAATAAGAAAAAAAGAAAAAAGAAAACACTAAAAAGTGGAAAACAGTAATTTAAAGAAAAGAATAGAGGCACGCTCATTGTTTTAAGTGGTGTGTCATCAGATACCAGTACACATTGCTGCTACTTCCATGAMAAAACAAAAGTGCCCTTTTCCACACCTTGTGACTAAACATCTTAAGACACTTAATGGATTTATAAGCAGACTTGTCTTGGTAGTGAAACCAGTCAAGGAAATTATAGCATTGAGACAGAAAGCTGTAGCTGAGGGAGGAAAAAGGGAAGGGGGATGACAAATTGAAGTGAAAGACTTAGAAACAGAACAGTGATGAATGGTAAGATCATACCTGTATCATACTCTCRTCTTACCCTTTGACTTTCTCATATCCCATCCTTGCAATTCTCACACATCAGTGACAGCAGTTTGTCTAGTGCAGAGGTGAGCTGAGTAATGAGGGTACTACACGGTACTTACTACAGGTGGACTATTAGACATGAAAAAGGACTGAGGGAAATACTTTTTCTTTGGGAAAAATAATGTATTTTAAGTTTCTRTGCACATCTCACTGACCTGTGGCTGGGGCAGATGTGAGCTATTCTCTACCATTCCACGCAAGCTTAGAAAGGGATCTTGTACTGATGTCTCTGGACACAAGAGCTGGCTGTTATGATCTTGAGCTCCTTTTCCCTCCCCTTGTGCTTTCTTGTTTCTTACTGTTTGGAAGGACTAGCTATCACCCAGGTGACTCGCTTGCTCTCTGTGCTTCTCAAAGTGCTTTGTGAARGAGGATAAGCACTTTGACACAAGACCTGCAACAGCAAGTCTGGTCTGTGAATTAGAGAGAGTCTGAAAACGAGTATGAGATGTGGGTACAGGRATTTTTTCAGCTATCAATAAAGTGCAGGTGTCTCAGAGGCTGGGGGCATCTTTGAAATAATAGGCACCACCACCATACAATGTGTCAGGATGAAGAGAGAGTGCCTTGCTCTTCTGAAAACAGGAATTTGAGCTGAATGTAATTGCTCATATGGACATCAGCCAGTGCACCTGGGCTCAGTCGCCGTAGCAAACCCTAATTCCTAAACAGGAATTCAATAGAAATGTTCTGTGACATTATATAAATTCTCAGAACTATTTGTGTTTATATATTCATCTTCACTTTCAAAAATGACATTTGCTCTTATGTCTAGCACCTAATGATCAAAAAAGAAATTTCTCTATAACTCTGTTAGGACTGTGCAGCTAATTGGGCTGAGACACCAAGATGACAAATACTTTAATCCTTTTACTTCAGATATTTCAATACTGGAAAACACAGTGGATCACATGCTTATATGATATACCTTGACCAAAAAAAATCAGCTTGATTCATGTTGATTGCAATCATCTAAGTATCCAGTCCAGTAATCTGAAGAATGTCATATTGCTGAGCAAATCTTGGTTCCTTCTTCTCACTGCTTGGGCAGAAGAATTTCAGCCCTGCAGACACTGGTCTGGCTACTTGCTCACACTGGAGTGGGTGAACCAGAATGCTCCTGCTCATGCTCCACAATGGTGGAGTACTTTTTGTCAATAAAAACTAGCCAAGCCAGCATTAGACCTGGAGCCAGTTTAGAGCTGTGTCTGATAGTTCTTTACTGAGAAACTAATAAAGATACCTGGAAAGGGTCCAGAGGGTCCAACATCTCCCCTCTGGACATATTCTGCAAAAAAAAAAAAACAACCCTTCACCTTCTGGACAACAGTGGCACCCTGTGCTTTATCCATGACTACTCTCTTTTAGTGCTGGCAGGAGCTCCCCGTTGGACAGGATCATCTCAGCCACAAAAAGGAGTAATTGTGGAGATGTCTGACWGCAATGACCCAGCTGAGGAATAACGTCAAGCTCCAGCACTGAAGCACTCCTTCTGTCACATGAATTTTTGGTATTCTTGWGCTGAAGTCCATTCACTTGGGGCTTCTTTTTCAGGGTTGATTATCACCATTCATTACCAATAAATTTAGATAGATGGCTAAGCCTCTAAAACCCATAGTTTAAAATCAAGCAAAAGAAATAGCTTTCTCTGGGTATAGCCTTAATTGTGACTTAGTTGAGCCTGCTACACAACACAGGAAAGATGAAAAGTAGATAAATTTCTTTTGAAGTTTTCTKGTGAAGTTTGTCACAAAACTTAGAGTAGCAGCTTATTAGAGGATGTAGAAGTTTTTGYCCATACAGTGTGTGAGGTTAATGACAGGGCATTAACTCTTTTAAAGAATCTCAGATTCCTGAAAGTCAAGTAAATKCCTTTTTGAGGAAGAAGAGTCTGTGTTAGGCAAGGCAGCGTTATCTCTAATGCCCTCATTTCATCTCTAATTCAAGTTGTTAAAATATAGGTATTTGGACATGTACTGGAGCATCAGATTGGATTTTTAGCCTTTTACCARTTTTTCATTAATTTTATTTCTTAGSATSAATCTGCAGCCATTGCCTTAGACCAGAATACCTTGCCATGTCTTGTCCCCTGGGCACACTGTGTAAGCAGTGTTCCAGCACTACTGTACTTTCATTGTGTTTGCTATTACTGTCCTCAAGCTGAATATCTGAACAAAAAGAAAATTCAAGCAACAGACTGAGAGGAAGAGCTATCCCATTTAGCAAGGCAGCCAATACTAGGCCGTGATAACTGTGAAAAAGAAGGACTCTGCCACTAAAAAGGTTTAACAAATTTCTAATATTATTATATTGCATCAGCAGGTATTCAGAACTACCCTTTGTAGATGAATCAAGTTAAGAATTCCTGATACTGGTATGTGTAAAAGCAGTTCTATATCTTGTCACTGTGTTAGAGATTGGTGTCCCAGCTCCCGGGAACTGTAGAATATTAGCTGAAACAAATCTTTCTATAGTTAATTCATATTTGGATGTACTTTCCTGGCATATTATAATGAATTGAGATTACTGTCTAGCCCAGAAAAATAAGGAAAATCGATGAATTTGAATCAAACTAATTCATTAAATTAATTAAATTAATGCATTTCATGATGGTGATGACAATTGATCCATTTCCATATGGTGTGTTGTGTTTTCATTGAGCAGTGTTTCTCACACATGCACTTACMTAGCAGAAAACTGAATTCAGACTGTGCTGGTTAGAAAAGCATGTCAATCACACCAGCCTCAGCCTGCCAAATTTCATTTAAAATTTATAGAGTTCCTCCATTTATAAGCTGCATATCTGAAACACAATGGCCTTTGGTCTTAAGATTAATTCTTTATCCTTCTTTGACCCACTTCTGACCTCGCAGCAGTTATTCATTATATTTTGCACTATTTATATTTGGATTAACTTGATTTACAGGAAAGGAAAATGGAAAATATAAGAAAAGAACATTTTGGAAAGATGCCTTGACTAACATTGWGGTCAATTTGTGTAATTTTACTGARGCTGGTCRGTTTACTCCCACATGTATTTTAGTAAAATGCATGCACTTACTTTTCTTTTAATGCACAGAGCTTTCTATTTGCGAATAATAAAACCTGATCACAATATATTTATCCTAGYCAGTACTAGAGAACATAAATTCATGTTCTAATATATGTATTAAMAAGGCATTAACAATTCAGGTTGATGATATAACATTATGTACTGTGCACTGCTTTCCTTCTCAACCACAATATGTCTGGGTGTTATTGAATCTTTGTGTTTTAGAGAAGATTCCAGCCTGTTTGGTTTCAAGAGCACAACAAAGTTCGAGCAGGAGACTGTGTAAGGAAGGCCAGATGGGATGTGATTTCAACAAGTCTCTGTTGAAAATCATATCTAATATTTAGACTAAACATATTTTCACATTTCATGTTCTCATCTCAGCTGTCTCTGAGTTACCCAACACGATCTAGGCAACTATCTGAAGCTTCATATCATTGCTATTTCAATCTACTTGTATTCACAATTGTGCTGCATCAGATAAAGTATTCATTTCTGTGTTCATTCCTTCTGCTGACAATAAGGGAAATCAGGTGTTTTCAGGCTGACAGCATTGTTCTCATGTCAGATTTTGTGCTTAGCAGCCATTGGAGCAGCAAACTCACAAATGTTGTATTGGTGTCTAATGTTTTCAGCTGCATTCAGGATCAGTCAGCCATATCAGCTGCATGGCTGATATCTCACAGRSACATTTTCTTCAGTTGAACCTGACTGAGTTTAGTACCARTCTAAAATACCTGTGAGWTCCTCTCTCTGTAATGGATTCRACAGAAACAAAGGCATCACATAGCMATCATCTYKGGGAAAGCTGYRTCTCCAGTTTCAAATTTAAAAACCTTGGTTCACCAYTGTCATTARYATTCTGAKAGAAAAACACARGATTCATCCCACCYYGCTTCASAAGGCTAAAACCAAGGTTTAAGCCAAATGTCTGATGATAGCAGCAAGAGACGGGAGGCCCTGGAGGGTCATGGACTCAATCCCACAACAGAAATCTCAAAGAGGGGCCCCACTCCTCTGACTGCAAGCATTGCCTGGAGAATAGTGCATGTGCCTAACCTCAGAAAGCTGATATTAGGTAAGATGAATCCTGCTCTTCATGGTTAAGATGTCTCTCACACGACTTGATAAAAAATGAGTAAAATAGATCTGATGGAGGGAGCTGCCCATTGGCAGCTGGAACAATAATTTGTGAGTGCCAGTCCCACATGCAGATGATGAGGCTGTGCGCCCTGTCATTGCATTAGAAAGCTTTCATTTTCTAATGGATTTACTTCCTGAAGAAAGTCATGGTACGCTGGAAAGACTGTTTTSCATTTCTTATCTATGAAAATTAAGTTACATGGGACATTTCAGGGTTTACCATATAGAGTTTATGCCTCTTAATATGGTCATCTCAATATAATATAGGGCAGTTGAAGATGGCTCATGTAAGATACAGGGTAATTAGTCATTTATATWGCTTGCTCTCCTACAAACCAAATCAGCTTCTATATAAATGTCTAGACAGAACATTAGTGCTTTGCCCAGCCAGCCCAGGAATATGTGAGAAAGATAAAATGATCCCTACTTCCTAAACTCCTTATAGCATTTACCACACTCCCAACTGTCCTTTGTATCTTGGCAGATAAAACCCAAGCATGCACATCCCGAATACTTCAATCTATGAAGATTCATAGAGTGCATATGAGGTTATATTTCCATTAGTCCCACTGAAATCAGTATTTTTTTGTTCAGAGTGTCGATCTCAGTGAGATTTCCAATGTCTCTCAGGACAGTGTAAAATCAAGGTTTTCTCTATTTAYTATATTGTTTTTTCAAATATGTTATCAGCTAGTTTGTAGTATACTTAATAGAAGACTGCTCAATGGGCAAGATAATGTGTTTTTAGATTTAATAAAGCATTTCATGATGTAAATGGRCTGAGTCATGCAGTTTGGGCCGAAAGCTTGGTTCCAAACAATCAAATTCTTGCTTCAAGCA
Source organism: Malurus melanocephalus (assembly GCF_030028575.1). Classification (NCBI taxonomy): domain Eukaryota; kingdom Metazoa; phylum Chordata; class Aves; order Passeriformes; family Maluridae; genus Malurus; species Malurus melanocephalus. The sequence goes on from NW_026623264.1 coordinate 2,318,626, forward strand.
GCCCTCCTCTCCCATTAAGGGCTAATGTGCACAGGCTTGTCATGCACTGTGGAACACCTTATGAAGTTTRTCATCTGGAAAGGAAGGTGCTGGCTGAAGATTATGTGCAAGAACGTGTCTGGATCCAGAGTGGAAGGACTTGCTGTGTGGCACAGGGCTGATATCTTCACTCAGGACCTGGATTAGATACCTGTATTACTGAACTCTTTACTTCTTTCTCATAATATCATTTGTTAATGTGAAAACATTGGCTTGACGAGGTTATCATTCACCAGATCCTTACCTTAAATCACTGGCACCATTGTGGCTACTGTGTCATTAAACAAAGTAAAAATTTCCTCAATTTGCATCTAATTCTTGTTCACTAAGGCAATGTAACAACAGATTTTACGGGTTTCTTGTCCTGTGTTCAGATCAAAACCAAGCATCAGGCAGATCAATATGACAGACATTTCATATCGTCTCAGCCAGGCAGAGTTCTAGGTTTCATTCATTTCCAACTGGAGGAAACACATATTTCTACTGAAAATGGAACTTGGGATTTCTTGTGCTTTCCATAAAACCTTAGGGGAAAACAAGCTGTAGTCACARGAGTTCCAGAAATTTATCCTAGAACCCATAACTAATGGTCTTTACTTAGACTATAGGAGACAGTAGTGCTGTGCTATGCTCTCCCTGAAGCCCAATTTATGTTGGTTATGATTGTTCATCTAGTAAACTACATCTTCCCTTATTTATTCTCTTCAAGAACATGTTTGCAGGGATTARTGAACAGTTTCGCTGCACAGTATTTTTTCAGTGGCAAAACAAAGACTGCAAAACCCCAGAAAAAGCCAGTGATCTGGGAAATGGTAAATATTGACAAAATATGATTGCAACACAGAAAAGGCTTAGCTGCCCATCTGGAAGTTCTCTTTACGAATTCGGTACATGTCTGCTATTTGCAGAACAGAGCTCTATCTTAATGTGTTCTGTTGTGAATAATTTRAATTAATATTAAGTATTTTTTAAAATGCTTCTAAGACTCAAAGAAAATACTGGTAGTCTTTCTTTCTGTTACCATGTGTAATGCCTGTACCTGGCTTTTGGAGGTTCAGAGGTCAGAAATTAGGTATATCCAAATATCTTCATTCTGTTGTTGATTTGAAACTAATTCTGCTGCTCAGTCCCATCTCTGTTCTTTATCTGCAGATAATTGGAGGGGGGAAAACATGGCTATTTCTTGCACTACTGCTCTCCACACATCCTATTCTGGATTCCTATTTTGGAAGGCTTCCTAAATCCATTACACAGGCAAAACTCCCACTTAASTCATTTGTTTGCCTGTGCAGAGACCAAAAAACAGATCAGAGAACAGAACTGTTCATTTCTGGAAATACATCAGTTATTGGCTTGCTGAAACTCTGTGCTTTTGTKCATTCCTTGAGCAGAGTCCAGGCAGAGCTGAAAACTCTTGCATATTTACTGACCACATTAGAATAATAAGTACTGCCAAGGGCTGTTGGTTTTCTGGATTGAATGGACCTTCAAGGGAAGAAGGAAATGTTTCTAGTGAAAGGAAAAGAATGAATCAGAACTTTAGCCTTCAGCTGTCAGCACCAGAATACAATGTCAGCTGGAATAAGAGTTGCCTTTGACAAACCTCACCTGCTCTCATGAGACTTGTTTGCTGTGCCTCATGCACAGATCTTYTCAGGAACCAGAGCAGTGCTCACCAGCACAGCCCATTAGCTGTGAAAGCTGTTCTGCTGATTTTGATATCAGAACACGATGCTGCAGCAGAGAAAGGGGCAAKAGTTTGCTGTCTTTGCTGTTCACTACACAAGGCTTGGTATTGATTTACTTCTCAAACAATAATCATTTCTTTGGGTAAAAGGAGCTAGGATGAAGTACCAAGGCTGTGATCGTGATCCTTGAGCTTGTAATCTGATTTTAAGATGTTAAAACTAAGGAAATATGAGGTTCAGGAAATAGTTCTGTTAATGCTTTGTGAGATACATAGAGACAGGCTGGAAGCAGACTTCAAGTGCTCTAAGTTATTTGGAACAAAAGAMAAACTTTCATCCTATACTGGATATGTAAAGGAAAGATAGAAGGAATATTTTGCTTTTCAAATAGTTACATTTCAGAAAGGAAGTAGACTGCAACTGCTTCACATCATCACAAATTTGGGGGCAAATATGTCAGTTAGTTCAGATGCTCTAACTAATGAATTCATCTGAGTAAGACTTGCTCCTGCATGTTTTGGAAATCATGCTCAGAAACTAAAGATACAAGTCAAAATAGATGTCTGAACCATCATCCTTTGTTCCCCTCCTCCATTCACTGTGGGCTATGTAAGATGATCAGGTCCTATATGAATTATATATATTACATGACTTAAAATACTTTGTTCGAATTATTTTCATTTCATATTTTTAATGAAAACCAGTTTTGTAGGTTTTTCGAATTGTTCCTGATAAGTTCACAGTCTTTGGAAGGGGAATCTCTTGGTCTGTTGTAAGAGAGGGTTTCTTGGTGTTGCCATCCACTCAAAWGGAGAGTTCAGTATGATTAGGATTGCTGTTTGCATCCTGCTTGTGTCATTGTGGGAGCTGAGGGGTGCAGTGCGCAGAACTGGAGAGGGGGTAGGATATTCATATAGTGAAGGTGACTCTGGTCTAAGGAAATAGGATTCTTTCCTTAATTCTTGCTGCTTTCTGTGCTTTAGCAAGCAAGTCACACAAAGCAGACTTGGCACAGCCTTTAATTGTAGGTTCCTCTGTGGAGTTGTGCCTTGCCCAAGAGCAGCATGGTTTTAATTTGGGCAACGGCAGGCACAGTTTAATTGAAAAGAATTGTTCTCAGAATATATTAACCACTGTTACAGATGTTACCTGTGCTTGTCAGTCCTGGGACATCTCAAAGGGAGCTTAAAAGTAGTAGGTAGTCACAATTTTAATTTCATTTCACTTAGTAACCTATCTTTAAAATGGTGATGATATCTATCCCCTCACCTTAAAGGTCAAGAAAATATATAAATAAAATTTTCAAATCACCAGGTGGTCCTTTACAAAGCAGCCCAGGAGTGTATCTGTGRCATTCAGGAGAGAGCTCCTCTACTGAAATGTACAGGGTATATCGAGCAAGGGGTAACACAACATCGAGGGCTTTTAATGCACTCACTGGATGAGATAGGAGGCATATGGAAATAATTKTATGGGCTCAAATCATTAAAAACTATTCTTATGCCTTGAGGGGGAAGGGTAAATAAGGACAAATGTTGAATACAAACCACTAATTCTAGCATTCCCTATGTTCTCACTGCTTATATGTTGTTGTTGCTAAATGTGAAGTTTCTTTACATTTATGAAATACTTTCAATGAAGCAGGGAATGAGTGTGCAGCCATGCCTGCTTTCCACATTGCACATTGCCTATCTTGCCCCATGCTCCTGGCTGACATGTCACACTGAGATGTCTCCACCTCTCACACTTTYGGGTAATTATCTTGTAGCTTGGCAGTAATTACACCCAGACARTACTTCTGCTCAGTCACTAGACTGTGTTCTCTCTGCCTGCACCCAATTAATCTTCCCCCATGACTCCAGAAAGGAGAGCAAAAGCTGTATTATAATTTTTGCATCATTAAAATTTCCCGTGGCAYTTTTTGTAATTTTGTTAGCTCCCATATCCTGGCCAAATGCCAGTTTTGTTTAATTACTTGAATTATCTGAGGWCTGGACAAATGTATTCGTTGTACATTTTACTTAAAATGTCATGGAACACGTTGACCAACCTATTCAGAAATACATCTGTGAGTTATTCAGCTAGGCCTCTAAACTGGGCATACAAGGGCAAGGAGTTTCCAAAAACATTGTAGAATTTGCCGAAAAGGTGATTTGATACTAATCAAATGGCTATTCTGCATCCCACCTATGAAATTCCCTCTGGAGTTTTATCAGACAGGTGGACTGATTTTCTTTCCTTCTTCTTTAACCAGTTTTGCAGTGTGGGTCAGGTTGTTCAAAATCGTTGTGATTGTCTATTTACTCCTGGAAAGATTTCAGTCCAGGGAGAATGAAGCTTCTATGAGAATCCTGTCAAGCATTGTTTTCTTGCCTTTATCTTCCTTATTCTGTGAGCAATCTGAATCATTGCACATTAATTCTTTACTATTTGTGTTACTCCCTGCATCTCACTAGCTCAACAAGCTTTAAAGATTTCTTGACTTTCAGCAATACATTGATTAGAAATTGAGCTGTTGACCTTTCCAAATCCCATTAAAGGCCTTTTTCAATGTGTGATCTATGGGTGAGCKTGGACAAACCATTAAATTCTCTGCAGAGCATGACAAGAGTTCCAGATCAAGGACTGCAAAGAGCCAATTTGCAGTGTCCAATCAGTACTTCCATTGTTTTTACAAAACCCAGAAAATCCTCTACTTATTCTTTGTGCTTTCTATTGGTATTTTATCAGTTAACCACTTGGAGATTTATAGATATTTATAAGATCCTTTTATAACATAACATTTGCCAACCTTGGGTAGCCAATGTACTGTGTTATTCCATTTTTATGTTTTTACAGGTGCTCTAGCAGACCCATTTTATAACTGAGGAAAAAATAAATAAAATATTGGTCCAGGCAATTACTTCCTGTCCTCTTGTATCTTCTTGCAGCTAGCAGTCATAAAATGAGTTCTTCATCCCATTTGCTTATGGTGATGGTAGACATAAATTACTAGAATTGACGAGTCTAAAATGAGTTTTGTGGAAGTCACTGTTCTGTGTAATTGCAGTGTTCCATGTAATGACGTATTTAATAGCACTGCTTGACTGAGACTTAGAGTAATAGTCCTAATCTTCACCAAATGTCTGTATAGTAACATAGAAACAGTCAGAAAAATTTTTGCTTCTTTATTTTTTTTACAACGATTATCTTTATCCTGAACAATAGCATTTTAAATGTGTTATGTAAATGAATTATCCAATACAGCATTTTTACCTTTATGTCCTTTCCACTGGCAGTTATTTTATTTCTTGAGGGGCCTGAGGTTTAGGCAGCCAGCTAACGTTTTCAAGGTTAGTGCAGAATCATTTTCAGTTTGATAAGGATTGTTTTATGGAAATTAAAACATAGCATGTCTTTTCATGGGATCGTTGTCATTGTTYTTTCTCACTGTTGGAAGCAAAAAGAAGTTAACTTAAATGCTGTTCTCTCTGAGTAGAAGCTATACTTTGTGTATTAGATGCTGTTTCATCTAATCGAGATTTTTTTTTTTTTTCTACTTAAGAAAAAAAAAGCAATGACACTTTATTGCTCATGGATGTATGCAAAAGAGAGTCATGAATTTATGTAGCAAACTCATAGTATCATCACAGGCTGTGTTGTGGAGAAGAGTTCCCTATAATTGCTTTGAAAAGGAAGTAATATCATCCCTTTAGGATTTGAGCATTAAAACTTGAGAGAAGTTTTACTGACTCCAGAAATGTAGTTTAGRCATTAAGATTTCCATATGGATTCTCTGGAGAGGGATGTGGGGTGGTTTTGGACAACATCCTCTCTGTGACTGTAAAGCAGCTATTTCACMAAAGAGTGTGTAAACGGGGGTAGTAGATGTGCCACCAACTGTCATGCGATTTGTAAAGTGATTTATCATCTTTCTGAGCAGGATTTTTTCTAAGGTTTTCCTTTCTGTCAGCATTTAAATGCTTCTGGTGTGCCTGCCACCTTCACTGGTTGCTGTTTTGGGTCGTTGCTTAGCACAGCCTGTTCGGTGGGGAGTTCCTCTGACCTGCAGAACAGATTATTCAGCCACAAAATTCAGCTGCCTTTGGAGACTAAACAAACTGACACTGAGTAAAATGCTCTGGGCCACAGTGAGGGGTCACACCATAAATTCTGTGCCCAGGGTGTGATTGTTTCATCTCTGTTTTGCCTCTGTCCTTGCCCGTGTGTAGATATGGCAGAAGCCCAGACACCTTTTCTCCAGTTGTCCTGTAGCCTGTGGCCCTGGTGACAGCTGCTCTAGGATTGACATTAAGGAACTGGTTTTTGTGTCACTTTGGGAGTGTATTCACCAAGTTAGTGAMATTAATGTTTTAAGAAAGGAAATGGAGAATCAGGTCTGCAGTAACTGAAATTAAACCTTTCTTATCAGGCCACAAGTAAGACTCTGGAAGCTTTACTTCAGAGTGCTTCAAACTCAAATTGCATTTTACTGACAAATTGCCAAGACACATTGGACCCATGTGAGAGCCTCTTCCAAGAGCCAAATGAAAAATGCATTCTTGTAAATACCATTGAAATTGTTCTTAAGTTCTTCTCATGCTCTCAGCCATTAGCCCCTTYCAGAAAATGGTTTTCAGATTCCTTTCCATCCCTCCTACAGATATAACAGCTTTTCAGCCTCTGAAGATGTTATGAGCTGTCTTTATAAATCTCTTTAAAATAACTTGGCAAGCCATAACATGAAATTTCATATAGTTGAAGAAAAATATGCCAGACCATTCTGTATTAAAAAAATATGGGACCAAATTTGAAATATGTAGGCTAAGTTGCACCTAAGGTTGTTTTCTTCACATATGGTATACACAGGGTGAAGTGTCTAAAAATACCCTGATACTTTATCCTATCAASAGTAAATATAAAATAATGTATAGCCTCTAAAATAGAAAGTGCTAACAAGTAAAGCCATTAATGTTAATTGCAAAAGAAGTCTTCGGTGCTAATCCAGAGTTGCCTTCATGCTACACAACAGACCTGTGAAAATTTTTTTTTTGCATAAGGGCTTTTTGCACGTAGTCTGGCAAATTGTTCCTTCTACTGTACTCCTTGTGCAAAACAGAGCTGAGAGCKGTTCCTCTGGAAAGAGCTTAACCAGGTAAGAGTTAGACAGGTGGGAACTCCTTCCAAGCAAGAATTCAAAGATATTGCTGGGATGCAATTAAATATATTTTAGGCAAAGTAGAAAATGGAATGTGAGTAATGAGACAAGATGTGCATATTCCCCTTGCTAAAACTGGAATTGTGATGTGTATGTCTATTTATATGTACACACATACATAGACTCCCAAGAGCCCATTTCTGMAGCTCAGAATAATTTAACCAAAGCTCTTGTATTTTCCTGAGCAGGCTTATTGGTCTTCACCGGATGATTACCTTACAGATGTTCTATTTGTAATTTGCATTTKCCATTTTGTATGCATGTGTCTGAAAACTTCTCTCACAAAAGGGGCAGATGCAAGTGAGGAAGTTCAAAACCATGTGCACTATGAAGTACATCGAGAAGATGTGGAAGGATGAACATTTTCTAGAAAAAACCCTAGTTTCCCATTACTGAAAGCTTATTTTCATTAAAAGCTGTTTTAAAACTGAATTAAAACCTTTTMGATTCAACTGGAAAAGTGGTGGACCCTCTTTATGAGCAGATGAGCTACAGGCTCAGCATTATTATCTCTCTGTGATGATRTCAATCAATTTAACTTGATTTGCAGTAACTTAGTTAAAATTCAGCAGCTTTGASAAGAGAGACTAAAGGCTCCTCGCTGCCTGTACTACACTTACAGTCTGATGGCTGGAGTTCTGTCTTTGGAGAAGAGATCTTTGGATTCCAGTTGCTGTTCTGAATCAGTCAGGCARGATTGGAGCAGGATGCTCCCTTATTCCTGGCAAATGACTTACCCGTTKTTGGAGAGATTGAGGTCCAGACTACGGTGGTACTGGGCATGTCTGCACAGCTRAATCTTCCCCTGGTATTTGAAAATTAATTGTCTCTTGTTATAAAAGGAGTCCAGAACTTCTTTATTTTCTTACTTTTATGATAAATGCCCCAAAGTTATTACAATTCTTAAATCTTCTTCTCAATTTACCAGAGAAAAGCATATAGAAAAAATATTATCTRCATCAGCTCAAAGGAAGATTTTCAGTTGTGTTTATTTTTGTTCAGCTRTGTGGTTTTGACTCACACAGGCCTAGTTTCCACGGGTAACTAAGGATACTTGATGCCAAGAGCTCCTGAATACAAGATAGCAGTTCAGCCCTGAAGAAGTTGTGTAAATTGCTGCTTTTCCTTCTTTTACACCCAGAYATGTTTTTCCAGGCAGGAAAGCTTTCCAGCCCTGGCCATAGTACTACAGCCTTACAAAATGATTCGTAGCTTTTCTCTTCAGGTAGATCAGCTGCAGAAGACATTCCTCATGGCACCTCCACCCCTGCTCCATTCAGCCTCCCATTACAGGGTCCTGGTGGGAGCCAGCTCTGACAAAGGGAGAGCTGATCCTCTGGAGAATTTAAGGGAAGACATATAGTGGTGCAACTTGATTTCTTTTTTCTGTAACACTTTGGTTGTATTATGAATCATCCTCTTAGATACAGGGGAGGGCTTAGCTAAAGTCTGTGGGGATGAGACATGGATGGTGGCAGAGCAAGAAACTCTGCTACTTTAGATGAGTGCTTACAGTTGTAGTGGAATTTGGGCTGGTTTGAAGCAAATCCCCATATCAGCTCCATTYAGTATGCTGTGGTTTAGTTAGGATCACAGTTTTGTATTTCAAATTTCTTCTGGAGGAAGCTAATTTGGAAAATCCCCTCCAAAGGCTCATGAATACATGTAATTTCCTCTCTCTGAGGGCAGAGTCCGAAACAATGATTGGCCATGGAGAGCACTGAGCCCCAGCGGGTGGAGACTTTCAATCTTAGGAACCAGACAAACTCTGCTTCAAAGTAAATTCCTTCAACTGCATCTGACAAAAATGAGCCATAGCACCAAGTCTTTTAATCTACTGATCTTCTGTTATGCCAAATTCTTTGCTAATGAGATATGTACACTGTGTTCATTCAGAGTCAAAGTATTGAGCAGCTATAAATCTGCATTTTAAGTAAAATCATAGGTCACTAACTGAATAAAAAGTTTTGATCAAAGGCAGATGAGCTTGCTTCCATTCAAAAGCTTGACTGAGTTCCAGAAGAAAGAGGATCTTCTGTGGAAGTTTTTCAGAGTAACAGCCAAAAGAGTATGTATCTCCCGTACATGGAGTTTGATATCCTTCTTGAAACTGCTAGGAAGTACTTCATCATGCTCTTAGAAACTTCTTCCTTRTGAAAACAGAAAAAAATTAAACACTCCTGTCTGTGCAATATATATCATTTACATAGAAATGGATCTACTCCAGTCATAAATTTCTTGTAGTTCTCTTTTTTATTTCTAATCAGTTATCTTGGTCTTGGTTATGTTATCTGTGGTACACTGTTTTTTCTCTTTTTCCTTTCTGCCCTGTTTATTATTTTWAAAAGTTTTATTGCAGATGTTACCTTCATTTTGACATTGAATTTTGGTGTGTTTTCAGACAAAATTGTCCTTTTCTAGACCTTGAGGTTTCCTTTAGGTTAAGTCCAGTGCTCAACATAGAGAGTAACAAAGTTCTTACTACAATTCAGCACATCARCAAAGAATTCCAGTGAAATTTCAAGGATTGATATTTTGCACATTGCATTGCAATATTCTGCTAAACAGCATGGTTTCTGTACAGGACGAAGGTTAAATTCTGAATAGTCAAAAGCAAGGAATGATATGATTTTTTTGCTTTTCTATTGAATTYTTATTTTTACCAGTTGGAGGATAGAAACAGTTGGATATGTAATTTTTCTTTTTGTGGATTTTGCACTGAAAACTGTTTTAACAATATCTAGACCTTTTGCAAAAATGTTCTTTTTCAGATGGTCCCTCCCTAGTGTTCAAAAAGGTGAACAAGAAACTGAGAATATATTAAAAACCCATTGAATCTARAACTTATTCTAATAATGAAATCATTGCCCAGAAGTGCATATTCTTGATATCTTGATACAATTAAAGCCACAGAACAGAAAACATGAAGTGCACATCCCCATTTTAAGGAGACAGGTGTCATGGTRCTTTATTTCTTAATACCTCTGCCACGTGTGTCTGTGGTCTGAGGTATGAATTTAGCTTGTGTGTTTAAAGGTGGTTATATTTTGAAAGAGTAGCAACTTGAATGATAAGAATTGTTAGAATTCACAGCTGCATAATAGACACAAACTCAAAGATGGGAAAAGACAAAATACCTATTATTATTTGATAATCTTCAGGTAAATTCTCAGTAAACATCTAACAACTCACAATACAACTGTGTTGCTAAAAGTTAAATGCATACTGATATAATTTTTGTGACAGTCACTAAAGATATTTATTAATCAAGAGTAAAATTTCATGCTTAATATCTGAGAATACTTGAATGTAGTTTCAAAATTGTTTCAAGGGCTATTCTTGACCAAAATTAAAGCAAGTAGTTCCAGATATGCCAGAGGCTGACATAGCCAAATATTGAGATTATTAAATATGTCAGCATGACAAAATTAARCCCATAGAAAGTACTTAAGCTCTGAAAGAAGACAACTGAAAAGCATTAAGTCTAAATAGGTAAATGTAATAAATGCATATATTTTTTAGTGTTCACCTGAAATTCACTGATTTTTGCAATTTTTTAGTTTAGCATAAAGTTATTGAAATGATAAATAAGGTGAAATGGAGCAGGAAATGCAGGCTTTAACACAATTTCTTCTAATTGAAGTRGGTTTTCCCCGAGGGAGAACAGCATCATTTAATCAGATTTTTCCTGACATTACATTTTATAAGACTGAGGTTTTATGGAGATTCATGTAATGAATAGCAAATGTGCTGTTTTGTACTTGTGTTTTCATGAAATGTGAGATTTCTTACTTTAGAGCTTATGTAATTCTGCCATTTTCAGCTACATTCATATCTTACCTAAAACTATTCAAAGGGTAGTGTATGGGAACTTTTTCCTTCTTGTGCCAGTCTTGTGAGAGGTTATTACTTAAAAGAGCAGGACTAAGGGGTTAAAGGGGTCTGAGAGCTTTTTTAGGTATCAAAAGGCAAAAAAATGCAGATAAGTTCAAGCGAGGTTTTTTAAAAAGACTGGTCCTAATGTGTTTGGGTGCTACTGGTGCACACACCAGTGTATATTTCTGAAGTGAACTGTGTGAAATATGTAAAATATACATCTGAAGTTTATATTTCTGCATTTCAGTGCAGCATGGCCTCATTGAAGCCCTGATTGTCCCCTGGCCTTGGGTATGATGGGTTGTGTTCACTGTGCTTCAGGGCTGTGGAGTGAGACAGGCAGGAGCTGGATGTAGTGCACAACTCTCACCCTTTTTCTGCCAGAAAACTTGCAGGTTCCAGCTCCCTATAAGAAAGGGTTGGTTTAGCAGAGTAGAGCTAAATTTCTCGAGCTGTATTYCTCCTCCCTTACTGTGCCATCATCTCTGCTATTGCAGCACGGGCTCTGGGTCAGGTAACAGGCTCTGCCCAAGCTCAGAGCTCCACAGCTCCTCCACTGAAATGGGCTGCTAAATCCAACTATTAAATATGTGCCCTGCTCATTCAGTAGAGGGTTCAATAACCTCAACTGGCGTTATCTGCCTGCCATGTCTCTTGGCAGCAGCTGTGTGCCACTCTTCTTATTGAGCCTTGTCCCTCACCCTTCCTCTAGTAGAGTAATTTCTGCTCCTTGATCCTTGTCCTAGCTCCTCCAGGGAACAGGACAGCCGAGCCTTGCCCCTTGCCTTTCTGCACTCTGGACCAGTGCATCCCTCAGCATCTTCAGCTGCCAATTCTGGCTCRGGCTGTGTTTGGCCCCTGGCTCCGGTTTCTGTGGCTGATGGAGCACGGGCTGGAAGAGCTCCACTGACAAGCTGGGCAGCTCAAAGAGCAAACCCCCCTCACAGGCCCCAGAGCAGTTGTGTTCTGCTGGTTTACACAGGATTTCTTTGTCTAATCTTTGGCATGTTCCCCGGATGCTCACAGCAGCATTTTGGCATTCTGGCAGAATCAGTGGTGGAGCAGATTGAGCCAGCCCTGTCTTTGTGACCAGCAGGGTACAGGCACGTACACTGCAACAGARCAGGGACAGCTACTGCTTCATAAAATGCCAACAGTAGCAGACAGTAATGTGCTGAGAAGGGACCACTTCATTAGTTTTCTGTAATATATTCCTCTCAAATAGTTTTCAAATTRTGCTTACTGCTCATATTGGATTCTCTTGGAGAAAGGAAAAGGAAATGAAATAAACTCCAGTAAGGAGCTCAATCCTTTTCCCCCGAAATAMAAAATACCAGAACATGTGCTGTAGTGCTATTCTGCCAGCTCTAACACCCAACATCAGAGATGAGACCCCAAGGTTGCCCTTTACCAGTTTGATAGGCTCTGACAGCTACTGATGTCACRGCAGAGGATTGTTTTTTGTTTCAAGGCTTTCTCTGGTTCAAGCCAAACTGGACAGAAGCAGCAGTGGAGGGAGATGCATCCCACAGACTTGTGGGGTTTTGGCTCCTTGAGGACACTGCTGAGCAGTGGCAGCATCGACTGCCTGTTGCAGCTCAGCCTGCCTCCCAATCCTCTCCTCRTAGTCCACATGTTTTTATAGACTGGATGCAGTCCAAAATCTGAGGATTAAGTTGCCTTCCACACATGACAGGTCAACCAGAGGACACCAGCTTATATGGATCTTGATTTGTTTGATTTCCATATGTCTTAGTACTAAAGTCTTACTTTTTATATTCGCTTAGTGAAGAAGTAAGGGAAATCTGTGGCTACAAAAATAATCCCGGAAAAGATAAGTCACTGTGCAGGGTAAGAGATTTGTTTAAAAGAGTGTAGAAATCTTACAATTTCCCTCTTGTACAAATCTTTTTCTGTCTCTGTGTGATGTGTGGATACCTTGCAGTGCTATCCCTGAGAGCAGTGAGGAAGGAGCTCGCTGAGTTCTGTTGTCCTCAGTGAAAACTGGTGGCAGCAGCAGCAGTGGCTGAGGAGCTGCTGCAATGTGGCTTTCAGGATCTGGCCCTGTTCTTGCTGTGCCTGAAAGCACCCAGGTGGGGGGAAGGCATCCTACCTTGTCCAATGCACACACTCTGCCTTTGGGCATCACATTTAGCTCCTCATGTGTAACRCGGCAGCAGCAGCGCTCAGAGCCTCACGCTACCCAGGCTTGYTCATGTGAACAGCTGCTGCACTGTGCTTCCTCCTGCCCTAAAGATCTCTCACATTTAGCCTCCTCCAATGCCTTATTACTGCAAACTCTATCTGTAGGTCTCGTGGGCAAAGCTTCATCCTAATTATACTAATGGTGAAGGGAAAGAAATARAGATAGGGAACTGTGTTTTTAAACCACATGGATTATGTTACTATAGACAAAGAAATAGTAACTGGATCTAATGAAGAGAGAAGGATATTCATTATAGATGAATCAGAAAACAAAAGGCAGTGATGGAAGGTAAATACGATTTGGGGGTGCCTGAGTTTGCCTGTTCTTGACTGTCACCTACGCTGGTTTTATTCGCTTCTGAGGAATCAGACAGGCAGCTGGTGATGAATGTGAAAAMTGTGATAGGTTTTATTTCTCTGTTTTATGAAGGAAATCAGTGGGCACAGACAAAATTGAYATACAGTGCAAACGTGTAATTAGTAGTGTTTATATAAATTATTGCAGGCTATCAGTTTGAACAAAGGCATTATCTTAGCAGTAGTCAGAGAATCATTCATTGCACAAAATCACTGCGTTTCAGAAAGAAGGAATCACATCCAATTGTTGTGAATCGTGGCTTTTCATATGGGATGATTCAGTGCTTTCCATCTGCTTGCTCTTCTAAACTCATACAGGTTTCAGGGGCCTCATCCAGTGCTGCCACTGCTCCTCCACACCCTGAGAGCCATACAGAATGTACAGCCTGCTCTGTAACATCAGCATGATGCAAATCTCCCAAAGTGAGGGCAGTTACTCCCCCAGCCCTCCCAGCAGCCTTGGGAATACAGCAGCAGTCTCACCATCAGATGAAAGCAAATGCCTTTACCCCAGTGACTAAATTTCTTAGAGGTTTGGTTTTGATTGCCAAGGGATTGTGAGCTGGGTTTCTATAAGATGTGAAGCCACAAAGTTCCACAGACCTGCATGGATCTTTGCAGGACTTACATCATTTCAAGAGTCCCTTCCCCAGCAGGAATATTGGGTTCAATACCAGGTTCCAAGGCAGCTTTGTCTATTTCTTGCACTGCAAAGACTCTGAGTTGCTGAGAAAGTGAACCACCACCACTAACTCTGAAATTTGCTTTAATATCTTTTCATTTTAATAAAACTTTTGCACTTCCTCAAGAGAGCAGGTTTTCATACCAAATATATATCAGAATGTCTGTAGCACTGTCAATTAGACTTTTRCATTACTGAGTAGRGAGGATCTCTATTGCATCTTAGAAYRCCATCGTATAAGATATAAGAGCTCATTTCTGCCAAAATTCAACAGTTAAATTATTTTCYCAATAACCAGTGGTGGAGTTAATTYCATCCTAGGACAGGATATAGCCCTGAACTTATGTTCCCCTGACCCAGTGGTGTTGTGTTTCTAGCATAAATTTAATTCTTTGTATAAAGATTTTAAACCTCTGTGTACAAGGACTTGACCCCGGGTTTCCAGTGTCCCMGATGAATGCCTGGACTGGGACAGAATGTGTTTCTTGCAATAGCATCTGRAGCTATTGGAGCTATTCCATGTTTAAATAATTGAGTAGTTACCAGGGCACAGCAAGAGATACCAAGTCTGTAATCTAGTAGTCAGGAATCCCAACTGATAAAATAGAAATCCCTGCAGRAACTGGGAGCTGAAGGAAGCTGATKTGGGTTATCTTYCATTTWGGAGGAAGATCCTAACTTRYGTCCTGAGATTTGGRCTTTCACTAGAAAGGTGTTAGTTTCAACCCAGATGGAATGGAAAAAAGGTGCAATCAGAAACTTTTAAACAATTGAGAAATTATATTCCACCATGCTCTAGGCGTAAAGAATTCACTTTTCAGTGCTGCATGTGTTCTGTTTGAAAGAAAGAAGTGCTTGAGCCTTTGGTGTTTCAAAAAGTCTGCTGTTAATTATCCGCATTGACCATGCATCACATGCTTATCTCACCTGAGCTGGTTGTTGGTGCATTGTCAGTGGCAGGATCAGAGCAGAAGCCTGTCAATTGCTGCCATTTTATTGTTTCAGGATGGTCTTCTGTTGTACACAATGCCTACAACTTAAGCAAGGGGTGAGATCTGGTCCTTAAAAAACTGCCTTAGCTGAGGTATTGCTCCTGCAATCTGTCTCTGCACCCTGTCCTCCACTTGGGCACTCTGCTGTCATTCAGGTCCCCTCCTACAAGGTGCACGACAGAAAGAAGAGCAAAGATTGTCAGTTCAGTGATGGAGTCTTCTTTAATAGAACCAGTTCAATAACTCAATCAAAATATCATTCCTTTTCTTAACTTAGTGCTGTCTGCTAATAATTTCTCCATTAATTAGGAATGCAGAGTAATAGCAATGTGCTGCTCTGCATGTTAATAAGATTTCCACCTTCAGAAACTGTTTTCTTATACCWCTTTAGTGGGTGTTATCAGAGTTTCCTCAGTTCCTCTCTTTAAAGTCAGCGAGACAACCTTGAACTCACCATGGTTGGTAATTGACAGGATTTAGTCCCAGAACTAATCATGATGGACAACTTTAAAATTAGTAGCTACGCAAAATGATCATCATAAGACTTCAGCTTGGCTGCAGAGCCACAGTGACCACCAGCACCTGTGAAGAAAACAACTTCTTCAAAMTCACATAGAGAAATAACTATTCTGGCCAGGATTGATCATGCTATGCACCCGAAGTGTAGTGGTCAAAGCTAAATCTCTAGTGAAGTAACTATGAAATACAAGAGAGAGATTAAGTGCTTGGAAATCAACAGACAAATATGAATTTAGATGTATTCCAGAACCTGAAAGTACATTGTAAAGAAAAAAGCAGAGGCTTGGTGGTGTGCAATGTAGTTTCTACTTTTAGCAAGTAAAATCCTAGAAACAGAGATGGGGATAAAAAATATACTGACTTCATATGGCTTCAATTTGACTYGTTTTTAAAATAATTACTTCTGTGCAAAACCTTAGATTTTATAATAAATTGAATGGATCTTCCTGTTTTCAAAAATGAACAAAATTCCACCTGTGAGGAGTGTGCCTTTTTTTCAGTGGGAAGGAAAAAAAAGAAAACATAAATTCTAAGAAAGTCAAATTAAAGCACTAGTTATTTTAGCAACCACGGTATTTATTACAGAAATATAATTTTAAAAATAGGTAGGGGAAAAAAATAGGAAAAAAGCCTCTACATAAGTGTCCTCTGCATGACCTCTGGTTCATGRGTACAGTCCAGTTGCAATTGCTCCTGCGGCCAAAAGCATCAGCCGGTGTGAGGAAGGTAGCCAGAGCCTTGTCTCTGCTTGCACCACAGAGGACATGTCAAGCGAGATGCTCACATAGCTCTGGGCACTCACAGGCTCCAGCTGGGTGGTCAGGGCTGCAAGGATGAACTTTCCAGCCTTTTGGAGCTGCAGCTGAAGCTGAAAGTGCATTGCCACCAGCACGCTGGGAGGGATCCTTCASCGAGGCATAAAGTCTTCATCCAGACAAACTGGTGTTACTACAGGTCCYTCTTACCCAGACTTTAAAACCGTCCATTGCAATTGTCAGAAGCAGGAATAGTGGAAGTTGTATGTCTGGATCAATCATGTAAGCTAGATAGGATTTGACAACTTTGGGAAAGATTAAATTTAGATATATCAAGTTAAAACATAAGACCACAACAAAAGCAAGTAATTTTCAAATAATTCGCTTCTTCAGGTCCTCTGAAAATTTACCATGGAGAGGGTTTATTCATCTGGTCCCAATTATTCTAGATATTTGCTGATCTTTTTTTAAAAAATTGCATGCCGTGCTATTTAAACAGCAACCTTTAAGCTGTTTAAAGGAGGAGAGTGCAAAGCACTGGATTAATCTGCTTACAGCCCATATGGCCAGATGTTCCAAGGACTGTGGAGGAGCACAGGTCACAGTTAACCCTCATTCAAATGGCTTTCTCAGCAAGAGGGCTTATTCAACTTGAATCAAACAGGATGACATTTTTGTCTTTGAAATTGAATTCCAAATTCTGCTATCAAGAAGAYAAAYCAAAATGCATTATGGTGTTCATGRACACAGTTTTGAGGTGATAGGGAGYTGTCCAGTAAATTATTGCACTATTAAAAGTCAGGAGAATCTAGACAAAAATGCATATTGTAATGAAAAGGTGAGGAGGAAATTAAATTTCTGCTTCTCTGTGGGAGAACAGGGTATACAAAACTGAATTTTCTAATGTAATGAAAAGTGGCAGAAGGGTTATGACTGAGGAGGAGTGTTACTRTAAATTAAAATGGGAGCCTTTACAAGCTGATAAATAGAGCATAATGAATAACATTTTTAAGCATCAGCTAATTTATGAATGTTGTTCAGCCTTCACTCCAACCAATTCTTGAGACTTCCTTTTCTTCCTAATGGATTTGACCCAATTGACCCATTGTGTCTTGTTTTACAAAACCACCTTCTTGTCAAGTGGGATTTNTTTTTTTTTTTTTTTTTTTGTATAATCTTATTTGTGTTATTCTTCACAGGCCTAGTCAAAATATTGTCTACAGGTTCTTTCCTTGTACAGAGGAAAACAGATTTGCTCTTTCTGTGGTCTTTAATTTTTTTACATTAGTGATAGACACTGGCTATAAAAAACTAGCATGTCATTAATTTAAAGATGACAACACTAATACTTCTGGTAAAGCCTTTTAAAAGGAGTACAAAATCAATACAAAGTTGTTATTTCTCAACCAACTGGACTTCGCAGCATCCAGTGTAAAACAGATGAACATTTGAGTTTGCTGTTACAAGAATGTGATGATTCCCAAGTCCCCCAGGGGAGCAGAGATGACATTCTTGGAGCAGCCMGAGCTCTCTGCCCAAGTTAGGTGATCCTGGCTCTTTGTGTGCCAAATTGCCTTTGTGGCTCAGATTGAAAAGAAACATTTCAAGTGAGGGGTAAAACCGGGCCGGGTGCATTGCTCATCRTTACAAGGTCCATCATAAATGGCTCTGGAGTATTGTTACAAAGTTAGTGGGGTTTATGAGGGCAGCTGATAATTGCTGTGGGGCTAATTGGGTTCAAAAGGTTTATGAGTAAGCGATCAGCTGTGACCACAGGGATGGAGTGGAGCTGAGAGCTCAGCCTGCAAACATTTTATCAACGTTAAACGTTGCTAACCCGGGTTAGCAATCAATAAAGAGCCCATTCTCAGTTTCTTTTCTACAACCAGTGTGGACACCCTACTGCTCATTTTAGGCTACTTGAGAAATTTCTGCTCAAAATTTTACACTCCTTGAGTTTCTTTTTAGGGCTTGAATGGGCATTTTCAAGTTGCTGACAAAGTGGCAATGAACACTGATAAAGTGTTTTTTTAAGGAACAACATGCTTGGGATAGAAGTGGTGAAAAACCACTGCAAAGGCAAATGATGATCATTAGGAAAGCAGGTTTTGTCAAAATAGAAAACCAACAACTTTTGGATACCAGGATCAGTAAAGCAAAGACACCATGAAGGATTTTAACCATTTAATAAATAATAGGCATTGAGATAATGAACCAAGACAAAGACTTTTGTAAATTTTCAGATAATTTACTGGGAAAAATACAATTAGAGTTAAACATTTTCTCTTATTTTCTTCCATATACAAGGAAATGTAGAATGGTCACGCCATGCAAATTGCCATAGAAAAAGAGTACTGATTGCCACTAAATTTTTATGCACTGTATCTACCACAGGRGCTCATTAGAAAATTTGAAACAGAGCATTTTTGCATTGAAAAACACAGTTTTAACAACAAAGAAACCCAACCACAGATATATTTTTAACCTTGAAAAAATCTGAAAAAATTCTATATTTAAAAATAGACTTCTCTTTTTTTTTTAAGCTTTATGTCATAAATAAGAATTAGAAATTAAAATTTTTTAAGTCTATCTAAATAAAACATTTCAGATACTTCTGTATTTATTAACATACAATTATGAAGTCACTATACATTAGTCAAAGGTATTTATTTGACTCATTGGTCAAAGGTATTTAGTTTGACACTGCMGTTGCTGAAATCGATAGATTTTTATGATTGACTATATCAGCAAATGCTCTCCAAAAACACAGGCTATACAAACCATTGTGTATTCACTATGCAGTCAGCATTTTCATCATGAAAGGTGTAATGGATTGCCTTAAAATCACAATAAAATGCATCTGATTTCCAAGTGAATCAGATATGGATCTCATATCATGATGGCCAGGCTTTCACAATGTGCATAAAATTGACTGAACTAGTTAAAAATTACTGTCATAATAAGACAAWTAAAAATTTTACTTTGATTTTCCGTATTTCTCTCTTATTAATCAAATTTCTGTATGTATGTTCTTTTTTTCCTTCTGAAAAAAAATGTGCTAGATGTTCATATTTAGGTCTATAGTAGCAAATTGAAGGTCAAGCAAAATGAATYATTTTGAGTTTCATAGACATGCAATTGCTGTTTTAACCTGAAATTAAATTGTAGCCTTTTGTATTCATATGCATGACAAAATGCTCAAGAAATTCTTGGCTCTTTTGTAGCTCTTTGACTTTACATTGTTACCAAAATATCCMTTCTCACTGGATTTTGATATAAAACTTCTCTTTTATGTGAGCTTATTACAACGGGCTTCAAATACCTCCAAATCTCTTCTCTAATGGTGTTGCTGWAAGTGCAGGGAGGGAGTAGAGTGGTGAACTGCACCTAATGTGCTCTTTTCATGATGTAAGCAACATTTAGAGGGACATTTCTGAGACTCGGCACAAAGTGAACTTAGTCATTAAAAGCTCGTTATCTGCATAATGTGCTGTACTTTGCATTCAGTGGAACAATATTTTCTATTTGTATTTTGTTGCTAAGTGAGATCTACATGACATCATTCATTACAACAGCTGACCCAGAGGAATATTTGACCACAGTTTAAAAAGATGTTATCTTTCCTCCTTTCTTCTTTTATTTTCTTTATGATCCTTTAGCCATGACCCGCAGTCTGAGCTAATGAAACATTGAGCTAAACCTTTGGAACTAGTAAGAGTAGTGGAAAAGTTGATCAAATCTTGGCAATAGAAGGATAAATGTCGACACTTGCTTTGATTTTTAATGTTTCATTAAATGTTCATTCTTATTTTTGTTATTACAACATGATGTATTACTAAATTATCTGTAGAATTAACTGTAGTATGACCACATGATAGTTAATTATCAAGAAACAGTGATCCTTAGGCAAATATTTTTTAGTTAGGAGTTATTAGAGGCTGAGAAGAAGGCTTTATCAAGAAATCAGAAAAAAGTAACTTTTTCACTCAATAGCTTGTCCCTTTTTTAACACTGTGCTGGTTGATCTAGCAAATATAATATCTCTCACTGCAAATCCTGTGCTGTGTATCTGTGGACTGTGGCAGCTACAGCAGCACCATTGCTCTCTTGTGTAATATATTGATGATTTCACGCCTGTAATACCCCAGAATAAACCGCTGCAAGGCAAAAAAAAATATTTAGTGGTGTGGAGTTGGGTGGTGGTACTCCTTTTTTTTTTGCCAGGAAGCTACAGCATTTATTGGCCAGAAGACTGACTGGGCTTAACAGCTGGAAGGTGCCAATCCTTCCTGAATTTTGTCTTCTCAGCAGTCAGAACTTCTTCCTTCCAAGCACATTGACACTTCGGGTTTTTCTGCCTGAAAGGAATTATGAGAAAGTTACTGTTGCTAGAACCAAAGGAGAGGTTGGACTGGTGAATTTTGGTTTTGGTTGAAATTCTGCAAAGCCCAAGAGATCTTTGGAGGAAGCAGGTGTTAAGTTTGTAGTTAAAGCCTGAACCGCCTTTTTAGAGCTGGAGCACTCATGCAGCACACTGCCCCACTGCCCAATCTCACCCAGTTTTTCCAGTATTGCCTTTTGCTTTGCAGGGCAGTGATTTGTTAGACCATTTGGTGGGGTAAGGACACTGAAGGCTCTCTAGGTATAAGGTGCCCTTGCAGACATTACAGAGACATGTTTATCCAGCTAAAACTCATTGAGCCAGGTCCCCATGCATTTCCATGGTCACCAGGCTGATGTACTGGTATCAAAATGTTTCCTTTTAGCAAATGAATATCTGGGTTTTGAGCAGGAGTATTAACAAATGGATGAATTGCATCCCCAAACTGCTTGTCATAGTTTAGAATAAGCTTCTCAAGCTAATGTCACAAAATGTTTTCAGTGAAATACTCTAGAACAAATTGCTTTGGCATATAGCAGGTTTTACTGTATTTTCAATTGTATAATCTGTGGAGATTTCACAGAGTTTCCACAGCAATCATGGATTGAACTTCTCTGGTCCTGACACAGGTTTTTATGAGACAAACTAAAGGAAACTCCCTGCAATTTTCTTTACTGKGCCTAAGACCATCAGAACCCATTCTTAGTCACCCATATGATTTGAAATGGAGGAAACAGATTATTGTTTCTTATTGGCACTGGTTAATGGCACCCACAGAGCAGTTCAGGTGCTTTGGTATAAAGATATAGTCAAAAATCAGTTACAGCAAGAAAAGGCAGTGTGAGAATTGATTTTTTTTTTACAGTGGAAGAAGTAACACCAAACATTTGCACAAACTAAATGTGATAGAGATGGCACAGGTTCCTAACTATCTTGTGCTAAGGACTGATTACTATTCTCTTGTTGCATAGATGAATATGAGGATTCTGTTATTACCMGTTCAAATTTCACATTGCTATCATCATTCCCTTAACTCATTTTGCTGCTATTGCTACTGAGAACATTTGAAGTAAATTACATTAAAAATGAAATAATATTTAAATTTTAACTGAAAAACTGCATTAGAAAAGTGGAGAGTGGCATATTCAATGATGTGTTAGATCAAAAAGTGCTTTTTAATGGATCACCTGGTGCTTGTTTCACGTTTGGGCTCCTTTTGTTTGCTTTAGATGCTCACAGCTGCTAAGACTTTGACAGGGATTCACATACAAGGCAAGGAATATGGTAAAGCTCCAACCATTCACAGAGTGGTGGTTGGAGGCTGCCTTCAAGCTGAGTGTTTGTGCTTTGAGATTCATTCCTGAATTAGGTAGTCATTGTCCCAAACCTCCTACYTTCTCCACCTTGCCTTATTTATCTACAGCATATTCTGTCAGGCACTTGCTTCCCACACATTTTCTGCCTACAGACAAAACCTCCCTGTTTCTGAAGGTATGCTAGCCCTCATCTGGACAGATTTTAATGTGAAATTGGAAATCTATTACATTTATAGACCCTGCACTACATCTTGACTTCATTCCACAGCTATATCTGTYAAGTCTCGTCACAGAAGTCCTTTGGAGACTGATTTCTATTATATTTGTCAAGCACTTTAGCCCATTAGTGGCTAAGGAAAAGAAGGAAAGAAGGAAAAGATAAGAAGGAAAAAATAGTTTGTTTTTGAACTATAAAGGACACATGATTTGTGTAGCTTGGGCAAAATTCCACTGGCTATGTTATTAGACAATTTAGATCAAACTGAGTTCCTGTGTTTGTAATTGAGGCTTTGACTGATGTAGCACTATTATGTCCTACAAAGTTCATATTATATTAGTCAGAAAGATGCAGAGAACTGTATTTTATTGGGACAGTAATGATTATGTTAAAAAAAAGGGTTTACATGCTAATATAGTTACCCTTAATTTGGTCTCTGTAACTTTCAGGTAAATTTGTAGGAAAGAAGGAAGAAAAAAAAAATTATGCCACTTCTAATTTTCCTCTCTCAAAAAAGAATWCTTTAAAAAGAAAGGGGAATTTGTAATTAAATTTTAAAAAATGTGGTGATGAAAAATAGAAATACCTGTGACTTGTCTAATAATACAAAACTCAGTTCTAGATCAAGTTTTTGGGTAGTTGATATTTTATTCAGATTTGATAATTTTCAAAAGCCCAGCTTTAGATTAGGGTTTTGATCACCATGAAATGAAATTTCAACTTGAACCATTCCTATTCAGAATCCAAAATRGTTTTGAAGCTCACTGTTTAGATTTTCTTACTTGCAGCAAACTAAAGAAATTGATACATAGCAAAGTTATCCAGGAAGGCTCATGGTTAAGAGGTTAAATAGGGCAGTAGGTAAATATAGGCAAAGTAATAATAACAAAAAGAATTTATCATGATAATTATTCTTTTTTTCCTCTTCTCTTTCTACTGGTAAAATGCTGATGTAAGATTAATACCTTTTCTTTAATTGTCACAGGTATGTCTATTTTTCTTTAATTGTATATGTAGTGTACATAAAAATCAATAAGAAAATATTAAACAAACTATGCGACAGGATAATTTATGGGACCTGTAGTCAGGTCACACTTCTGTGTCTATTAAAATTACCCACAGACCTTGGGAGTCCTGGAGAGCAGCCAGAACACCGGGATACACTCTTGTACACACACAGAGTAATGAACATATTCTTGGCACTAATTGTCCCTCCTTCCCCTGCAATTAAGGGACTGTTTTCTAGGTTCCATCCATATGTTCACCAGCATAGCRTTTGYTCTTGCTGTGCTCCTCCATCCTGTSCTGGTGCTCCATGGAGGGTCTATCAACGCTGCAGCTCTGTGCTTTGCAGGAGGAGCTGACTCCTCCTGGCTACGGAGGGAAAGGCTGCCAGCAGGAATCCCAAWCGTTGTTTATTATCTGGAGAGCATCCAGGCAGTGCTGCTAGTGCCTGCTGTTATTATTGCCATAAATACTCCATGAAGCTGGACCATATCGTTAGGAAAGAGGATACAGTGGAAAGGGGAAATTGTCTTCTGCATGTAAGGAAGGAGAAAGAGACCGTGTGCTGATGTCTCTGAGTTTGTTTTTAGCAGATCCTGGAGGGGTCAGTACTGCCCACATTCTGAGGAACTCCCATGTTCCTCTCAGCTGTGGTGTCTGTGTCCCTCCCTGGGGCTGCAGGGCCCTGTGCCACCCTTGGTTAGGGTTAATGAGCAGCAGGTTGGAGGTGACATTTGTGGATTCATTTCTGTGGTGCCAAAAAAGCATCCAGGAGTGCTGCTTACGCAGAAACAGTCTGAGGTCAGCTTGTGGTCACCAACACATTACTTCAGCAGTGCATATCTTGTCATAAGACTGCTGTCTCACCACCCTGCCACCAGATTACATGGAAGGAGAGCTAAATTTACCCAAAATTGATTAAATTCTTGAGTCTGGTTAAATTTAGGTCTTCCTTCTTAGCTCTAGACTTTCTCACTAAGATTAAGAAGTAAAGGGGATTATTGTTTTCCATAGCCCTGCCGTGTGTTCTGCAAACACATTTCTGCCACCTCTTTGGGAACAGCACATTATAGCAGTAGCAAAAAAAACCTGTTTGTTCTTTTTTTTCTTTTGGCTGGGCAGTAACCTTTACATAAGGCAGAGGTTTGGACATCTTCCTTTTCCCAGTTTTCATCGTGGCAGAAAGAGCGTGCATATTCTATTTAAATACATCTCTGGAAATTGAGACATAATTTCTGGGGAATAAAAATTTTAAGCTAATAAGTGAAGCAATCCAGTTAATAATTTTTTTTTTAAATTTAAAACTATTTCCCATTTTGAAGCCTGCTGATCCCTGCTGTTTAATCACTTGAACAAGTTTCAAGTTTCCTTTGTTATGGTTTGCTTATTAAATTATGTTTATTTCTTATTGTACTGAAAGCTAATGATTCATAAATTTAAAATAATAGTGCTTTAGAGATTGCACTTATATTTCATTTTCATTTCTTTTGCAATACAAAGGGGAACACATAACTTCTGCCTTTCCCCTGCAACATGTAACAACCCTTTCTCCTCATATTGTGCCACCATAAGAAAATATTTCAAAACTTCTTATCATAGCTGTACCAAATACAGATTGTGAGTCTAAGCAGGCAGGTTGTAAACCATGAAAAGATCTGACATGAAAGAATTTACATATATTAAATCCATGATTCACACTGCTCCCAGCAGAAAGTCCCATTCAGTACACCAGTCAGGAAAGGCTAATACCTCACACTGTCAGAGCCTCAGGAAACTGCTATATTTAGATCCCTAAATTATAGAATGCATCTATTAGCATGAACTTTATTATCATTATGATTAATGTTAAAAGTTAAAACTGCTGAAGAATTTAACTTACTCATCAGGAAGAGTTTTCCCAGCTCCAGCAATGGGATATATGAACAAACTTACCTATATAACATCCTGTGTCGTGACATGACATTCATAATATAATTATAAYGCTGGAGCCTACACAGCGGTGAAGTTATTCCCCTCTCATGCTTACAGAAGGCACTCCTTACGCCTCACTCGTCAGGATGTAAAACAGGGATTAGACTGTTCTTTCTGCTGAAAACTCCTTTTCTGACTGCAAAGTCTTTGAGCAGATGTGATTGTACTGCTACATGCCCACAGCACCTCTCACCACAGGACCCAGTCCTGTCAGAGGCCCTGAAGCATTATCACAAAACAAAATGGCTCATCCGTCATGCCATTTATCAGGACCTATTTATCTATTTCTTACTTCAGCTCTGTGTGTTCCTGGTATGTTTTTCAAAATGAAACCAAAAAAAAATTGCGATGTCATGTAGGAGTTATAAGGAGATGATCTTTATCCCTGTGGTATATGATTCTRGGCCAAAAATTAGTGGTTTGACCTATTGTTATCCTGACATTTGAAAAAAACTCAATTTGAAGGTTTGCAGGGTCTGGCAGCTACCCTGCCAGAAATTTGTCCACATCATTATTGAATTGCCAGGAGCATAACAAAAAAATGTCTTTTCATTTAARCAACATTTATCAGCTGGGGCTTGGTGACTGCCCCAGGCTCTAASAGCTATGAGAAATTCATGTTTAATCACAAGCATTATGCAGTATGAAAACAGATTGTATTTTTAAATTTAACTGCATTCTAGTCTGAGGAGGGGGCAGTGTCCTGAAAAAGCATGTCCWGATGTTTTCCTGAAGCCCTGATATCTGTGTTCCACTGACAGAAAAACTTCCAGATGAGAAGTTTAAAGCATTTATCCCTTAAATCCAGGCCTATTTAAGAAAAAGAGTGTCTTTAACCCAGAAGCATCATTCACGGACCCACAGAATACATATCATGAAAAAGTCACTCAGGCTAGTTTGCAGGCTGAACTGGAAGAGAAGAACATTTCCTGGGGGGTCTCCTGTCCACCAGAATTAAATCTTTTTAGCACTGACTATCTACAAGGAACTTGTAGCCCCACTGCTCTTTTCTGCCTCGAATACAGGAATAATGGAGGTCCTAAGCAGTGTGAAGTTGTCAGTGYTCTCAGCACAGAGCTCTTCTTGGAAATAAAAAATGTTCTTTCATTCTAGCCTTCAAGGTTAACTGTTCTGATCATCGGAAAGGACACGGTATGGGTTCTAGATTTAAACCTTGGAAAATATTCAGACTTTGAAATCTGAAGAGCTTTCTGTTAAAATGAAATGTTCAGGAGTATAAAGGTACAAGAAGTCTGCAGAGAAAGGCTGTGGGAGGCAGGAAGGCTGTTGGTGGATGCCATGGGGGAGCCTGTGCAGGGTGRGAGACAGCCTGAGCCTGGCTGAGTGCTGATGGGCAGGGACACCAGGTCTGGCCATCACAGGCATGGTGGGCACACCTTATCTTGTCCTAAACTTAATCCAAGATTTATTATGGGGTCATACACCAGAGAAAACCTCTGAGAGATACACCATGAGTACACCTGGCTGCCAGCCTCTGGAAAGTCACATTCAGTTTATATCCAGAGGACCCCCAACTCCACGATTCTCCATTCCCCTCAATTTTAATTTCCTTAACACAGGAACATTGCATAGTTTTAATTAAAGTTTTTATGCTCTTCTGAGACCATGGATGATCAAGGGGTTTTGTAAGGAAGTGACATTTGTTTCCTGGCCTAGTCTGGATTCACAGTATTGTATTCCACTAACATGATTGAAGTGATTATCCCCTGGGACCATTCCACATTAAACTGTTTCCAGGATGCAATATTCCCAAATATATACCATACTGAGGTGTGGATTCACTCTGCCTTAGTTTCAGTCATTAATAATGGTCAGAAGAATAGTTTAGGGATTCTCGTCAGGGCACCTCAAGCACAGCAGGGCAGGGCCTGGCAGCTCATCCCATCCCATCCCATCCCATCCCATCCCATCCCATCCCATCCCATCCCATCCCATCCCATCCCATCCCATCCCATCCCATCCCACCCCAGCCAGGAGCAGGAATGCACAGGGCACCCCCGACATCAGGCACCTCCCATGGCATTGACAGGACAATTCTGGGCTGTGGGGCCACGGCAGCTGGTGGCCCCAGGGGCTGACAAGGGATCCTGTGCCCTGTGCAGAGTGGAGAGACCCCGGACAGACCCCATGGGCAGGGAGCTCCTGGGGGGATGAGCAGGGACAGACAAGGCTGACAGTGCCTCATGGCCKGGACAGTTTTGTTCAGAATCTCTGATAGGGAAGAAAGTATGAAACCAGCAGAATTGAAGTAAGCAGAGAARTTTTACTGTGAAACTTAAGATGTTAGGAGCCAAAAGCAATGCACCTCTTTGGCCRTCCCACAAGTTAAGGAATCTGTATCAAGTTGTACTTTGCACACACAAACACTGAGCAGACACACCACTGATTGTGTGTAAGAGAAAACACAGGGTCTGAATTCCTTTCTAGGTCTGACCAAAGCCTGCCTCTGCACTCCTGCAGCAATTCAGATTTTGCTGTGAAAAAATTGTCAGTCAAGAACCARTCGATGAAATTGTAAGCAGGAAAACATGACATGTTGAGGCACGCATGAAAAATTAATGAACCAAGCCTCAGCTGCYTTGGGTACCATGATGGCAGCTACAAGGGATGTAAGATGCTTTAAACACRGGAGCTCCAGAAGCAGATTCTGCTCTTTGCTAACATAGACAATGATTAAACATGCAGGACAGTGGCATTTTCAGACCACCTTTATCTTGGCTGACTTAAAGGCAAGGAGCTGMCAAGGAAAAGCTCCTAGTTTCCTATAAACAGCTACACCTTCATGTATGAGCTTGTGCAGAACTAAGAAATGACAATAATTTTCACAGAATTCACAGGAGAAAGTTTCCCACTTTGAAATCCATTTTATGGTCAGGAGCCGGGTTTGTGAAAACATTTGACCAGAAGTAATCTGAAAACTTTCATTCCATTTTATTTTTACCAACTCATTACGACTCAAATCATACCTGTCTTTTTTGACTCATGATACTTGTGTCTTAAATAGCCCATAAAATTGGTGTCACCAAAATGCTTTGTGAATGAAATCATTGACACCTTCGTTTTACATATGAGGTACTGGGAAAAAAATAAAAAAAGGTTTCTTTAGAGTTTGAAGTTTTGAAACAAAACCCTGGGCTGTTTGATTTCAAAATCAGATCAAGCACTTTGATTCAGATTCTGGGTRGTATGAAATGCCAGCATCTCAGCATGTCCCACAGTACGCAAATCAACACTCTCATGTCTTTATTCAGAAGACCAGAAAAGCATAGTCCAGCCATTTTTTATGTCCTTGTAGCAGCTAACTATCACCACGTCAGGGAATGGTTTGCAGTGAAAAATATTCCATGCTAAAGAAAGTCCTGAACCTGGGTCTTTTTCTCTCCAACAAATGGCAGAGCTGCCAACTTCCAGCCTGGGTTTATTTTATCAACATTTCCAATTTCCCTTTCAGTCAAAATAAGACTGTGGGACCATCTGAGCAGATAATTATGTAACTGTGAAAGTTCAGAGCATGCTGAACAAAACAAAATATGTTTTCCCTCATTTATGCAGACTAAACATATTGTCAAGGTTTTGAAGCAGTCAGTCCAAAATTTTCACAAAACACTGCASTTTCCCAAGCAGCCTGTTAGTAAAAGTATTGCACAAAAATGTTATCCTTTCTATAAATGCTCATCTGAGAGAAGRCTTTGCTGAATACTTCCAGTGCCTAATTAATTGCAGACAAGTGAAAAATCACTTTGCATACTMCAGTTGAGTACTTGCCAGCTGAAGCTTCTGAAATCACTGGTGAGYTTCTCATAATTATAACAATTCCAAAATAATTATGGATCTGAGAAATCAGCTTTGGATCCTTTTGCTTGCATTCTCTTCTCCCAGAGGACTCCATTCAGTTGCCCAAATGTCGATATCCAGCATCATTTGAGATGCCCTGGTRTGGTATCCAGGGCATCTGCATGAGTCTTGCAGATGTGACATTAGAGCAGCAGAAGATCCTTGCCCTTGTGGAGCAGTAGCTGGAGGCCAGTCAGGGTCCAGTAGGGCATCCTAAATGACACTGGATGCCTGGTTTAGGTCAGTGATCGTGCTCTGACTGTCACATTTCCAGGCTGTTTGTTACAGTGGTGAAGGTTATAAGCCWCTGAAAGCTGACACTTGCAATTATTTGACTGGCATGGAAAGCTGCATCTTTACACTGAATATCTTGAGATGTTTAATAATTCCTCCTCCTCAGAGTGACTGTTTCAGGACTGGTAGACCAAAGAGCTGACCTTTCTGGAAAGTTTTCTGTAACTATTCCTGTGGTATATCCATCACATACTTGTATYAAAATCTTTAGTTTTAAATGAGAGAACAGTCTTACAGAAGTATTTCTAAACCAGAAATGATTGTAAAAGGGTTTCAGACCCAGTCCTACTATGTTCTTTTTCTAAACGTGCATTTTAAATGTTCATGTGTAGTATGTTTTGTGTCCAAGACAAAACCYCCTCTTCTGAATTTCAGAACTGATGAAGTCTCTTAACTGCAAGGGCAAGATGRAAGTGCTTGTACCTCAGAAAAATCTCTGTGTTTTGGGGGACTGAGAAAAAACTTTTACACTTTCAGGTTTAATGTACTATTCTGCATGGATACTCCTGCCTTCAAATGGTCAACCTTTCAGATCACTCTTGTCTTTTAAAGTTTTCACTGAAATCTGTTTTACTGGAAGGGAACAAGAATATCCATGATAGGTTTAAAAACTTGCTGACCTCTAACTTCCATTAGCCCTCTGGCATTCTGCTGAAATGAGTGTGCGGGGGATGGAGATATTCTGGGGATTTCCATTAACATGGAAAAAAAAGGACAACCAGTTCTTGCTTTGCAACTTTTGCTGACTTTCAGCCCAAGAATATTTTTATGTGTGGGGAGGACAGAAGAATCATGAGAGGGGWTCAGGATCCATTTCTAGCTTTTTGTTCTGAGAATTGCATTTAAATTGGGCTCATGTTTTAGCCAAAACTGAAATGAGCATTCAGTCAGTGATCAATTCTGCACTTTACTTCTTTTCCTTGATAACTTCTGTAATATTCTGAATGTTATGCCCTGCTACATGGCAGAATCCATCTCATGTTTAGTAGTCAAGAGGCCAGTAAGCTACCCTGAACTTCACATTCACCTAATTCTCAGTTGAGTCCCTTACAGAATTTTTGGCTTCAGCACATCCCATCAGTGCATGCACATCACACTGAAAGTTTTTCTTCCAATTCCAGCCATGCAGACAGCCTCTGGCTCATAAGTTGTTTTTTTTTGTTTTAAAAAAAAAGGAAAAGTTCATTTTAAATCAAATGTTATTACACTGATATAGTTAGGCTCAGAGGAGGGTAGACCTTGTTAATTCTATTTTTCCTTCTCAAGTAGCTAATATAAGGTGGCACAGTCTTATCCTCAATGTAACTGATAATCATTATTCTTAATGCAGCAAAATTGGCCTCATTTTAAACACTCATGGGCTTTGCCTTCAATAAAGAATTAAGATAATAGTGATAGAAGTGATATTCCTTAAAGGATGTTTAGGAAATTCAATTAATATGGGGGTAATCTTTTTAAAGGTAAAATGTGCCACATATTCAGCTTAAGGCTTTCAGTCAGGACTCTAATGAACTGGCATTAGTACTTCTTTAAGAARTACTCTCTTTTATTTCTTAGAAGAAGATTTAGATTTGGCACTAAGCCAAGCAACCCAGAAATGCAAATATCAATAGAGTCACTGGGACATTTTGCATACATATTTTTTTCTTTAGTAACTGTAGACTTCTCATTTCATGCTTGAAATTATTAAAGCAAAAAATGTCATCTTGAGTGAAAGAGAAGTTTTGTTCAGCTTAGAAAGATGTACCTCACTGTATATTTTTCATGATTTTAAATTGCGTCTTCCAAATAGCAAATCAAAGCATTTAATTAGAAAATGTCAGAAATAAAGGCTTTCAAGAAATGAAAACCTAATTTTTTTACAGAGCCCATGCAATTGAATTAATATTTCAARAGTCCTGATTGCTGTATTTCCTGTCAAATAAGAAAACTGGGAAAGGTGTTTAGGCACAGAGAAKTGTAAATAAATGTTTTGTGATAGTTAAAAAAATGTGAACAARTTATGTCTCCAACTTGGAATTGCACTAGTAAGAGATATCTTCTAAACTCAGAGATTCATCTGCTATTTTCTGCTTCTTTGTATCTACACCCAGGTCACTCAATCGACCCCAACTGTAAAATGAAGAAGCTTTAAACAAGGAGAAAACAAACATTTGTTTTCACAGTGGATTAGAGATAATCTGAGTGTGAATCCCAGACTCTGAAGCATKCAAGTTAATGAGGTCTTTTTGTTCCTGTTAACTAATGCTTTATTCTCTTCTTTGCTCATTGTTCTGATGTAGATACTCAGGTACAGAGAAACACCCTTACCTTCGTATTTTACTAAATGCATTAAATAGAGAAAAATACAGTTAAGGTCAATCTTCAAGGATTTGGGCAATTCCTTCACCTTTGACTTGGCCAGCATTGGATGCTCCACAATGGGTTTTATTTTTTTTTATTGTTGGCACTTGATTAGTGCAGACCTCCTAATCTCACAGTATTTTATAAGAGAAAGAGGAGATTTAAAGCTTAAGGGTTTCAGTAGTTGCCAAATGTAARTAATGCTGGACATATAACAAAACATCATGCAGACCTCCATCTGCCTGCCCTTTCTATGGATCTGTTTACCAAGAGGATCTTACATGTTTATTATTTCAAACACTGTGAATTATACCTCAGAACTAATGCCAAGCCATGATTCCCTTTAAATAACAAGTGACAAAAAATGCTTAGGGTGGATCACTTATTGGTATCTAGAAATAGTCTCGGTAGCCGAAAAACATCAGGCAAARAAGTGTCTCTCTCCTCATCTTTCCTCTCCAGAAGAATTTCCCTTTAATATCACCACTAATACTAATTGCCTTTCACCACTGTGCTTTGAAATGAATCATAATCTCTGATAACAGGACAGAGTGCCTGAATATATTTGGTTCCCCAGCAGCTGGTGTTAGCAGAGATGCTTGGGGAATTTCTTGGGGACGCTCACCAGGAGYGATCAGAGCTGGAGCCAGCACGGCCCCCGGAGCAGGCTGTGCTGGGAGGAAACAAACACAGGGAACATGGCACAGCTGCTCCCTCATGTTCCCATGGCTCTTTGGCCCTACCAGTCCTCTGCAAAAAAAAAAAAAAAAGCTGAAGAGCAGATGTGCCCAGATGAATGCCCCTCTGAAATAAATCTAGTTATCTGAGGAAAAGTTACTGGCAGCTTGGCTTTGCTGACATTAATCAAAGAACCAGCTACTACAGGATAGCATGTGCATGMTAAAATTGCAAGGAAGGCAAACAGGAGCTTTTACTATCAGAAAGAATTTTCCAGCAAGTCCATAGCTTATTCTTTTGCCTCACATAACTGCTATCCAATATCTAAATACTTAAAAAGTGATGCCCATTAAGTATTTCTACTGTTTTTATTTACTCTCAATTCCCTTCTACTATTTGGAAAGCACTGACTGAAAAGTTTGCTAAATCTGGTTAAAGTTAGCCAGAATGCAATGTGTGCTACAACTAGACTCTCATCTTGGCCATCCTTACAGTAAAACTTAATGAAGTATAGGGGAAAAAAAATTCTGTCTTATATACTGGTGAATTTGAATTTCAGATGTGAGAATTTGAAAATCAGAATAGGTTTGCAAGCTATCCTGTAAATTTTCACCTATCAGATTTTTATCACAGTTTGATGGAACCAAGCGCTTGAAATAAAGATTTTACAGGATCCCTGTCACTTGACTGATTTTAACCTCTGAAGAATCACAAGTTSTTCCAAAGTCATTGCTTCATTGATGGCCATAATTTTCTCTCTTGCCTCATTCACTCTTCAGTAGCTGTTGTTCTAAGGTRATAAATTCTTATTGGGAAATATTCACCACTTTAGATTTCATCTGTCCAGGTTCAGAGACTTCAGTGTCATGCCACAGATCTTCCCAAATGGTGAGATACTGGTCCTGTTCTAAAAAATGTTGGGTACCTCTCTACACAGTCATCTCTAAGTTAATTARTGATCTGCAATAAATCTTGCATGCATTCACTGTCATTATCAGTAATTTTAGAATCAGTTTCTAAGTCTGCACTGGGTGAAACCAAACATCACCTTCTCTGCCCTCATCGCAGAGAGCCAAAGCACTGATGAGCAGGTTCCAGATCCTGGGTGTTCTGTTGGATAGCCATGCAGGAGCTGGGATTTGGGAGAAATTCCACCAGTAGCTCAGAGGAGGGATAGTTTCTGTCTCCCTAACTATCAAACATGTTCCCCTTGTACGTACCATGGAAAAGAGATGAATTATTTTATCAGATTCATGTTTGCCTGCAATGTTAGATTAGCAATCTGCCTTGCCCTAGYAACAAAACAGATTCAAGGTTATCATGGAATTGCTCACTGTTCAGAGCCATCCAGCCCTTCCTTGTAGAAAGGGGGTTGTGTGTTATGAGAGGAAACCATTTCTTAATATATCTGCCCAACCAGAGATAGCAAAAAACTACTTACTTGTTCTTGGTAACTGATACTGAAAAACAGAAGGCATGCATAGGTGATTTCTGCATCTAGAATGGTTCAAGGGTACATCTCTTCATTCCTCCCATTCCAGGYTGGACAAAGTCAAATGCTTCTTGTGTCCATTAAAAAAAGGCCTGATGGATGCAGAAAGCAGAAAAACAGAGAAATACAAGGAAAATATTTAAAATGCTTTGTTCAATCACTTTCTTCACACCTTTTCTTCCCTCTCTGTCCTTCTCCTCCATCCCAACAACTTTGCATGTTATCTTCTTCCTAGAGTTTTACATCTTAATCTCCTCTGTTTTCTGACTGTGTTTTTCACTGTAACTGAAATCAGTTGCAGAATCACAGAATGKGTCAGGTTGGAAGGGTCCCCAGTGGGTGTCTGGTCCAACCTCTGCTCAAGCAGAGGGTCATCCCAAGCACATTGCTCAGGATTGTGTCCAGACAATTCTTGAGTGTCTCCAGTGATGGACACTCTACAACTTCTCTGGGAAACCTGTTCCAGTGCTTGATCAACTGCACAGTAARGAAGTTCTTTCTCACATTGAGCTGGAACTTCCTGTGCATCAGTTTCTGCCCTTTGCCTCATGTCCTATTGCCCTGGCACCACCTGGCTCCATCCYCTTGACACCCTCCCTCCACATATTTGTTCACATTTATGAGRTCCCCTCTCAGCTGTCTCTTCTCSAGGTTGAACAGGCCCAGCTCTCTCAGCCTKTCCYYMTAAGAGARATGCTCCAATCCCTGAATCATCTCTGTAGCCCTTTGCTGGACTCACTCCAGGAGCTCAATGTCTCTTTGGTGCTGAGGAGCCCAGAACTGGACATGTACCTTATTATCTTGCTTAATCACTCTATCTAATGCCTGAGAGGGAGTTYGTTCTCCAATCCTTTCCCCAGATCCAGAAGCGAGTACTTGAGTGTTTGCTTTTGAAAATTCATATTAACTAAGCAACATCGTTAATACCCATGTAAGAAGACAAGGTAAAAGAWAAAAGCTTTCTATTTCAGGTTGATACTCATATTTAAATGTCAGATTGCACCAATCCTGTTTTTGTAAAGATGATCTGTAGCCATATTGTTCCATTCTACCTGAGAAGAGTGGTCAGCTGTGTTCTACATCCTTGTAAACTCAATTTTTTTGGTTTTGCTGAGGACATACCTTGAAGATGAAGGCTGTGACATACACTTGGTTCAGGACTGCACAGGGAACAATGTTAAAGCATAGCAACCACTTCGACACATTTGCAAAGGCTGTGATGCCAAGGAAAACTTGCCTCTGCATCCTGCTTTAGCTGCATCCTTCAGTGCTGAAGTTTCTTGTGGAGATATTGGGCATCTCCTTAGAGCCCGTGAGGAATGAAGGCTTGAAAGCTGAGGGTGGGCTGCTAATCATAGGCAAAACAGTAAGGTCTGTTCAAAAACTTGCATGGATTTAACTAAACAGTTTGTTGGATTAAGCCTGAAACATATCAAGTATGTTTTTCCTCACAGGATTTCACTGTTTCAAGTAAAGTAATTTTAATCTTAAATCTAAGCAGTGAAAGTCTGTTTTTACAGGAGGCTGCATCTGCCATTGCACTAACATATTCATTGTTTTTTTTAAAGTCCCTCTGCTTTCAGCTCAAATATTTGGTTTCCACATGGCATTTAGTATTTTATTTCCTTGCCATATTCTTGTGCTGCATCACCACCAGACTGAATCTTGAGCATTCATTAGCTCTGAGAAAGCTATTGCTTAGTCAATGACATACATATTTCTTTATCTAATGGACTGAAAAATAATCTCATTTCTGATTTCCTTTATTTTTGTTGTTTTTTCAGTTAAGAAATAGGGATCAGATTTTAAAAGAGAAAACTAAATGGGARTCTCATGCATCTCAGTTCAAGTTTTGTTAGTCAAATTTTTGTACTAAAAACTAAGTTCAGCATGTCAGTATCATGGACAGGCTGTTACCTCCCAACAAACTGTTTTGTTTCTTTATTCATATGTCAAATATCCCAGACAGATCCATAAGGACTATACATCAGAGGAACAAAGCCCCATCATGCCCTTTGTTCCATTTTGTTTGAAGTTAAATGTTTCTTATGCTTATTACCCAAGACATAAAGCTCTAACCTGATTCATAATTTCATAATTTATAAATTACATGTCCTCTCATTTTCATGTTGTTTCATTTTATGTGAAGGGTTTGGATTAGTTCAATCAATCTTCATTGTAATGCTAAGTGTGAAAATTAGGTACTATAAAATCACGTGCAATATAAGCCGTCTTCCTCAATCTATCAGCTGAAACTTAAACATTTGAATCCATTTACCATTCTGATCATACTGTAACTTGCCCAGTTAAAATCTTAGTCAGWAACTAGTGTGGTACAATGTTGCTTTAGATGGCTCTGCTTTTCCATGGAAATGTGTTTTTCAACAAGCCAAAAGAACGCCTTGCTGACTCCCTTGATTTGAGTCTCAGAGTGAGTTGGTCAGTATTTATCTCCAGCACTTTCTTAAGCTTATCTTAAGATAAACCTGCCATTTAGATGCAAGAATGTGGCATCTACAAATGTCATGGTTAAATCCAGAGTTGGTGGGTTTCTTCCACGCACAAACTGAGAAATAAAAGAAACAGATATTAGAAAGGAGAAAGGGTCTCAGGATGCTGCTAGACCTGAACATGACAATTCTGTGTGACCCTGCTGGGATGTGTTGGCTCCTCCATTTAGATATGTGGGTACATTAATCTTCCTAACAATAGGGCAAGAGTTGGAAATCTGAGAYACTGCAAGCCTCAAGGACTTTGCCTCTTCCCTCCCTTTCCAATTGTGT
The DNA here is from genome assembly GCF_030028575.1 of Malurus melanocephalus. Classification (NCBI taxonomy): domain Eukaryota; kingdom Metazoa; phylum Chordata; class Aves; order Passeriformes; family Maluridae; genus Malurus; species Malurus melanocephalus. The sequence continues at coordinate 2,355,271 of NW_026623264.1, forward strand.
TGGAAGAAGTGAGTAGAAGAAAGGATTCAGAGTAAGCACCTCAGGAAGAAAAGCTGCAGACAGYCTAGTTTGTGTATTTTCAAATAGCAGCATTTGGAACGCAGCAGTCTTACAACTTTGCTTAGTCTTACACTGTGTGTGTCTGGACAGAGAACTTACAACTCAAGTGCAAATTTCCCCTTTGTACCTTTTGACTTTAGGGAGACTTTGAGCTCTCAAAAGGAATTTCTTTTACTTCTGGGCAATAGTCTGTTACACATGGGATCACTTTTATTTTATTAATTTTTATTACTACATTAAGGTTATATGAAGAACTCTTAAGTTCTGTTGCAGTTTTAGGACTTCCTTTTTTTGTAAAGTTCTTTTATTAAAGGCCCATATTAAAGCATTTATTAAGATGCTTTAAAGTTAAYGAGTAACTAGCTTTAGATAGAAAATCAGAAGCGATGTCTTCTGGAAAAYGTAAAAGGGATTTAAATGGTCTTTGTGATGAATAACCAAAGAGAAAGATCAAGAACCTTGCAAAATCTGGACTGGGTCAAAATGGGGGCAAAATAAGTTTTTCCAGGGTTTGAGTGGTTAAAAATTCTGCATCAAATTCTTTTCCCTGTAGTAGAAACATTGTCACATTTACTTCAGCTCCGTTATTCCTGTGGGGATTAAGTTATTTGTAATGCAGAAAGTGTTCCTGGTAGAATAATTAGCTTTTCAGGGAACATAGCTTACACCTCTTCAGAGCCTATGTAATTAGAACTGAGGAAATAGGTTCATCACTACTGCTGCTATTTCATTACTGAGTAATCATTTGTATCTAAACACACCACTCTTCAGAGAATGACTGACTGTGGTCAGATATGCTAATTTTCCTCTCATTTGCATTGCAGTGTGTTTAGCAGCACACTTTTTAAGACGGGCAAACAAGTATARCTGGGTTTTTAATTCCATTGTGTTTCTAAGAAGTTGGTTCGGTTTACAAAATCAGGGTGTAATAAGCACCCCAAGCCATTTCATCAGATTCTAAAAAAGAGACCCTTAAACAGAGAAATSACAAGGGACACATATTTTCTGCTTTCTGGGGTTTGTGTATTGGAGGAGATGCCTCTTGTTAGAATACCAAGAAGCTGCCTGTCAGTCAGGCTGTTGGATGCTGTCTTGCCCTCGGTTTTGGATGTGCATCCCCACTACAGCCTGACTGCATGTCAGGATGTGATCGAAGTGCCCACAGCCTTCCCACCCCTGCATCACAGGTTTCCTGTGYCTTGGTTCCTTCTGGAAGAAAAATTTCAGCAGGTGTCTCAGTSACAGCTGKCAGAGAAGCAGGACAGCAGGACACRACACACTGTGACACTCTCATCCTGGTCCTGCTGTCCYAAGCCTTGGTCTGTTTAGTTTCTTTAGAGGCAGTTCAGTGTAGCAGTTCACACAGGGTCATCCTGCCCATGTGCAGTGTCTCCAAGGAGACTTCAAAATGGAAGGAAAAGTAGCAAAAAAATTTAGGTCCCTCCAGGTACTACCTTAAGTGATGTATTTTTTAAGTAATCTGGGACTTCAATGACAAATACCTGCCTAAATCCAGTGGCAGGCTGGGTTTTTTTGGCTTTGCCCATATGCTGAAAATCACCACTAATATCCACTCTTTGAAATAAAAGGCAACACTTCCAGAGATAGTTACAAACCTGGTGTTTATGGTCTATGCTACAACTCAGGAAGATGTGAGTATTTTAAAGAGACTGAAAGGGGAATTTGCACTTTGTTTAGARCCTTTTATTCATACACTGCAGTCTTTTACCTAAAGAGTGTTCTCTTCTTTGCCTTTAATATTGAATGTCTGCTGTGACTCTGGTGTTATATAAATAAAATTTAGTATTCATGATCCTTAGAACCCTTAATCTTGAATAAAATAGCTTCACTGAATACAAAATTTTAATTTTATATTGAAAAATGCAACACAAACATGGGAGGTTACTGTRAGTAAAAATCTTATTTCCATTGCAGGATGCATAATTTTGGAAAGGTTTTTGTTGTTTTTCAGTATAGTGCAAGACTTCAGATACCCTCTTCATAAAATTCCTGATTCTCTTTTGAGAAAGATGAGGGCTAATCATGATATTTTTAGTAAGTCTCATAATTAATAAGTTTTAATCAGATATTTTTAATAAGACTCAGTAATCTGTCCTGTGGTAACAGTGGGRTCAACTTTCACCAGAACTACTGCCAAAATTAACTCAGATTCGTTCATCCCGTGAAAGTTTCCCATTTCCTTAGTGGTCCTCTCATAGTGCTTTCTCACCTTCAAGAATGCCTGCCTGCCATGGCAGCTGATAACATGAGGAGAAGAARAGACAAAAGCATCAGTGACAAAAGCTGCTTTTAAAGTAACCAGCATAAAACATGCTTTCCTAGGGCAGGGCTGAAAGGAAAATGACAAGCACATAATCTGGTGTAACAGAAAACTAGGAAAGGAAAGGCTAGTTTGGAAACAAGGTTTCATGTATTTCTTTTAAAGCTAACAGGATGCCATGATTTAGCTAAAGAAGCAAATCTGATTACACAAAGTAGCTGAGAATCTGTTGCACCCACTAAGTAAATGAAAGCTGTGGTTTCTTACCGTAGCACATTTCCCACCACCTTCACTAAATAATCCTCAGGAATCAAAAACTTGTGTGTATATCTGGCCCAGAGCTTGGAATTGCACTTTGGGAGTGAAGAGGAAGCTCACTAATGAGCTGGTTCTTGCATTACTTGTGGTTTCTCTTTTTCAAGCAATTATCTCTGCTCTCCACTCTGCTGAATAGTGGTATTTGCTGATGGAAAACTGAGGAGGTGGATAYTAAGGCTGTTAAGGAACCTTAGCAAACAAGCAGATTAAAACCCTCAATTTCATTTTGGACACATGGACAGCAAAAACTTYGAGATGAAGATGTTGGACACTCAGGATTGGATTCCTTGCTGAARCAAGAACAACTGAAGGAAGGGCAAAGATTTACTGTTATAATCTGGGGAATAGAGAGCCTGTTCTGTTAAAAGAGACTAAAGGACTTGCACAGCTTCCTAAAGGCTTGCTTAACCTCCCAAATTGAGGGCTATCTGTAAGGAAATAACAGARGTAAATATCAGTAGGTGTAGCAGATGATCACATTCTATGACTCTGGAGTTGTTTCAGTTCTGTAGCTGAGGTTCCTTCATCCCTGTGAAAGCCCATTCARATCAKTCMCACTCCCCTCAATGCCTTAAATGCYRTCTGAATGAGACACTAAAGCTTGTTCTCCTCCTTCCTTCACTTCTATYTCACTAGCTTCTATTTTAGACATAAATAAATATGTGACAGTCATTCATAGAAACAAATGAATGTCTGCTCCTTATTAACATAAAAGCTGGTCTTCACAATATTCCACTGCCTACARGAAAAGTTGTATCTAAAGCAATCTTTCCTGAGACTTTAGGTCAAGCAAGCCTATATAAATGCTGAGTCAGCAGGAGGTGTACACCTCCTGCTCATGCAAGAGAATATGGCTTGGCTGGGATGGTCWTCCTCAGCAGAGGGAGCCACAAAACTATTTACTCTTGAAAGTCAAAGCTCCCATAATTTATTTTCATGAACAGAACTACAGATTTAATGGTTGATTTCTGCTGTATCTTGTGAAGACATAAGAGCTCTTTTACTGCTAATGATTGAGAACCACTTCAGCACCATTAGGATGGAAGACAAAAGATCAAATAGAAAGGACTTTCTCTGCTGAAGTTTTCATCTGTAAAGCAGCAGTGTTTACTTCATGGAATTGTTCTCATGCACTTCTAAGGACACCCAGGAAGAAGGTAGCAGAGCTTTTCTGAAGGCTTGAAACCCCCTCCAAGGGYCTTGATCATGGCCAGAAGGTGTCCRTCAYCTGMATGAGTTCTGCCTTGAGATAAGGAATGACAAAGACCAGATATGGGAAGAGAGCAGCCTAAACTTTCAAACTATATGTACATTCTGAGAAATTTAATTTTAGTTTGTCCTCTTCTGTGAAAAGCAGTGATTCACCAGAAATCTACAGGTTATCGATTAGCATGARAGTTGGCCCATTTTCAGTTGGAAAAGCAATGCAACTCCTGATTTAGAACTAATGTCTTAGATTTAAGCTTGGCTGGGCCTGTGTTTTGCCAACACAGCTTGATCTTTGAAAAATATATTAAACAACCCCCTAAGTACMTAAATAGAATGATTGCATTTAGAAGAAAGATTAAAGAAATGCAACTTATTTGTAATGATCACATAATATGTCCTTAGACATTAAGATAGAAAAATAACAGACTGGATGCCTGCCAGTCCTAGAAGTGTGGAAAATTAGATGCCACTTTGCCCACAAATCAATACGGTAAGTGGGAAATCTTAGGTCTCCCAAACTGTCTGCAAATCTAGCTGCTAATTGACTCAATTAATCTCTGATCCTGTTTCCACAAAATGATATGCTTAGGATAAGGAGAGACTGGCAGTGTTGTAGATGATTAGAGAATATTCCTTTAATGAGCCTTGCTCAGCCATGAGCAGTTAACTGACCATTAATCTTCAGAAGGAAAGAAACAGGCTCTGCACTGACAGCAACRGGAAGAGAAAACTTCATCAACAAAGAAGCCTTTTAAAGAGCTGCTAAAAAYGTGATTAGATGCACTGATGATTATTATAAACATTATCCATCTGTGACAAGTCCTTCACTAAAATCCACCTTCATTCCTTACGCAGGACATGAATTCTGCACAGTTTTGCTTCCTAAAGCCATTGATGCTGCCTGATTCTTTTCTGAGTACTTTGTGCTCCAAACACAAGTCATGGCAATGGAAGATACTCTGAGAAACAGTTTATTTMTCAAATTGTGAAAATAGGTACAGCATCAAAAACTGTTATTGCACATACAAACTGTGAAACAAAGGTGAAGATGACGATGAAGATACTACATATTTGCTTGGAAATTAGCTATGCACTAGAAGTGGATCAGGATTGCCTCTTCTTTTTATATACGCAGAAAAACCCTGGCATCTTATTGTATTTACTTATGGAGGTACAGAGGACACAGAGGAAACTACAACAGCGAGGCAAAGGACAGTTAAGGGTAATTGTAATAGGATTTCTATATATAGAAAGGATGTGAAGCCACTTTTAGCACTTACTCATTCTTTCCTGGTACAGGATGACAAACCATCTGATGTTTCTTCAACAGTATTTTAGAACAGAACCATTTTTAGGCTTTATTAGGTTATTAGTTTATTAAAYGTCATGCATTAGGTGCTAGGGCATTAAAACAAACAGAGAATGGATATTAGGCTAAACTAAAACTTCAAGAAAGAGAGCCTAAAAGAACAAATGTAGAGAAAGAGAGGTGAAACAATATTTCTGTGTAGACTCTTTTTTCTATTAGACAATCYTGGAAATTAAGTTATTTATGTATTTACTCTGAACTGCTTAAAATGCATCCTTCCACTAAACTTACCCAGGTGACAGSCTGATCATTGGCTGTTCACAGTATTGAATACCTAGGGGCAGATTATCATTTTAGAAAATTTAGTATGGAGAGTTTCTGTGTGCACCAGCGAGGGACTGGCAGATTTTTATTAATCATTTGTATAGCTCCAGGAATATGCATGGAGTCTTCCATAACAAAGGAAAAGGTCAACTGCTGATCTGAAGAGAGTAAAATTGTAATGAGGCACAGTACCCTAAAGCCATGGTAAAGCACAGGAGAGCAGAGCAGAGGAGGAGAAGAGTTTCACTGGTGTCACTGCATGATAATATGTAGCTTATGGACTACTTTTTACACAAACACTTGCAAAAATGCTGTAGCTAATGTGCTTGTCAGTACTTCTCAGCATTAGAAGGAACCATCCAAGGGAATCCTGGAAAGACCTGAAGGGTAGGAATTTGTCATTTTACTGTACCATAGAGGATGATGCTTCTAATTCTGGAAGATGTGAAAAACACAGCTTATCTTTTTGGCAACCAACTCCTTGCTGCAGGTGTGCTTAGTTCAAGCCTGGAGRAAACAAAATCTGATCTCAGCAAATGTACATGCTATTAAACAACAAAGATACTCTGTGAAACTTAGCATCATATGTTACATGTGCATCTCTGTCCTTGCCATGATACTATTTCAGGACTGATATTACTGCATTTATTTGTGYTTTTGAATAGCAAACCATGTGACAAAAGGAAGATCTTTTAGATTTTCGTGGGCTATCAAGATAGGATACACTTCTATCAGTTACATGTAAATCATCTGAAATATCTCTTTGGTGTGAGTAGTAATGAGCCCTTTCAGTTTGTCTCTCTTGTGTCATGTTTGTAGCCAGCCAAGCTTTAGTTCCAGACCATCACAGGACCATGGGTTTCATTAAACACTACCTGCCACTCTGTACAGCTTTTCTGGCAGAAAAGGAAGCTGCCATTGCAGGGATGTGCACTGTGCATGTGCACTGAAATTATACATAGATAAGCATGATCATCAGGCAAAAGTTTGAGGAAACATCAGGACTGCTCATTTTGGCCTGTAACCACAAGAGACTACTTTAAAAAAAAATGTTATCTCCTCTTGCTCCAGATATCATCAGTAGTCTCACCAAGTCACACACACACACACACACGTCCATTGCACCCTGTTCATTGGCTGCCCAACAGCATGTTTTCCCCCTTCCCTTCCCTTCCCTTCCCTTCCCTTCCCTTCCCTTCCCTTCCCTTCCTTTTGTGGAAAATATTAACAGTGTGCTTCAAATCGCCATCTAAATAGCTATGAAGCCTACAAAGAGGCTTTCTGATATTTAAAGAGTTTGTCACTCAACACAGAGAAGACAACATCTCATAGGATTCATGCAACCCTTTCCTCTTCTTTCTTTCAGACAATTCCTTGGGAAAAACAAAAAATCCCAAAAACCAGCCAAAATAAAAAACCACAAACAAAAAAAAAAGAAAATGAAAATAAAAGAAAAACCAAAAAAATAAAAAAAAACAAAAAAAAAATAAAAAAAAAAAAAAAAAAAAAAAAAAAAAATAAAAAAAATAAAAGAAAAACCAACAAAAAAAAAAAAAACCCAACCAAACACAAAAATACAAAACCTTTATTGTTTCTCACTAATTTACCACTTCCTTCCCACGGGGATTGACCTCTGCTGTGCTGCAGTGCATTGCCTCATGACATAGTTGTATTTCAAATCTGAGGTGTATGATAGGGCAGAAAAGTATTAGATTCCTCCTGTTTTTGAAAGAAGGAACTAAGAGAAGAGTGAGGGTGTTTTCACTGAAGGATGAGGCTGTTTTCTTCTGGTTTTTTGAAGCATAGTCAAAACCAGGCAGGATAAATGACAACTGTGAAAAACCTTTCTTTAAAAGTTCTGATTGATTTGATGGGATTTCTCTACCACACACCCTAATGAAGTCTGGAAATAGATGTGAGCATAATGACATAGATTTCAAAGTGAAGCACAGCATTATGTTTTGTAAAGGTAATTTTTACATGTTTTTGCCAAATTTTGTCACCAGGAATTTGCTTTTAAATCATCAAACCAAACATACACATGCAATAATGACAAATTAAATCTACAACTGAAGGGGGGAAGGGCTTTTTTTTCCTTTTGAAGCTGAATTTATTGCTTTGGGAAGGTATCACATTGATGGATCTTGAAATGCCCTATTTATTCATAGAACAATGACAAGCTTCCCTTCATTGCAGCTTTCTTCATATTCTCAAAAAGAGCAGCCCCACAAATCTACTTACAGCAATGATAAATATTTAAGACACAAGGTCGGAAATATACTGTAATTTGTCTGGTGACAGTGTTCTATTCCAGTAGCTTTATATCTTTCATAGAGATGATTAATGACCTTGGGGCTTTAGGTATGGGCTACAGAGTGACAGTCCTACAATGTAAATATATCCAGAAGCTCAGAAAATKAAGCACTTGCTCCAGCCAATGGAAAGGAAAATAATTTCTAAGTCCATTTGCTATGGAGAAATATCACAATTTCCACAATATCACAATTTTCACAAATAAACAATTGTACCAATGACAGTTCAGAAATGTCAGTTTGGTAATAGTTGCTAAATGGAGCTGTTTAGTGAATACACTGGTAAGCAAGTAGCTTTTAGCCCTGCTTCAAAAACAGGGTGCTGTAATCAAGCCCCCAATTTTCCTAACAGGTCTTCTGTTTGTATCCCAAAGAAAAATAGTGCATTGCTCTGAAAGATGCCATCTTTCCTGCTATTTTTTTTTCTGTTTTAAGCCTCAACTGTTCCTGGCTCATACTTGTCTCTGCCCTTCAGCACRCACAGTCAATCCCTCTGCTCATCCCAGGCCGCATTAGTAGCTGTTATCTGCTGGCATTAAGCACAGCTGCTGGACAGCAGGGCTGAAAGGGAAAAGYTTTCTGTGACTGTGCAGAAGCCTTGCACCCCACTCCTTCCTTCTGTGCCTTTGCATTCAGTGAACCCTGGTGTCCAGCACTGCCAGCACAGTCCCCCTGGTCCCTGACACTGGAAATGTCTGCTTTCAGTTGATTTCCTTGTGATTTTCTAAATATCCTTTTGGGTATGGCCTCTAAATCTTTTTGAGGTTTCCCTATCTGTGATTTATTTCTACCGTGTCAATAAAACATAAAAATGATCGTGCAGAGGTTTATTATGTTATGATAGGARTTTGTTCTCTTGTTTAAACTTAGAAAAGTTCTGAACAAATGAGAGTTATTTTCTGGCAAAAGGAGTCTCCTTGCCTGATATAATATATTCTCCTTACAGTTTTCAGGTAACAACAGTGAGAGAAAGATGTCTGTAAAAGAGAAAATTTGTTAGCAATCAGGCTAGTACAGCATGGAAAAAACTGCAAAAGAGTCTCAGCAAATTCCAAGCAATAAGTATTTCCCAAATATTATTTTTTGTTATAATTGTGTTTCATTCTTATTTTCACTCTGACCATTCTCAGTTCCAGGAAATCCTTTCAGCTGTTACTCATTTGTTGAATTGTTTCATTCCAGTGTGCATTTGAATTTATTGTCTGCGTTACCACTTAACATACACATAAAAAAGAGGTAGTGGTCTTCAGATGTAATTTATAATTACGATAATCTTGCTGTGCCTTTTTACTTTCTGGGCTTAGATCAATTTCTGCCATATTTAACTAGTCAGAATGTGTGACTTTCAGTACCTTGTGATAACAATATATTCTTCTGTATGGAAGATAATGGTCTTCAGAGTGGAAWTTTTTCAGTGCTAGACACAAAAAAATTATGGCAACTGCTTTGTATGGGTTATATTATTTATTTATGACCCACTCTGTGCCTTTTATCTGTTAATTGGGGAAATTCTTAAAAATAGTAGGAGTTATTGTTGTATGCACAGAAACTGCTGGTTTTAACCTAGTTACTTCAGGACTAGGAGCACTGAAGTAGTGAAATGTGATTAGGTTCACCAAAGAGCTTTTCCTTCAAAGCTGCTGCATAATCTGAGGTTTCTAGTCCCACATCTTCATCACAATGAATGGACTTCCGCATGTAAATCTCTGCTGGTGGCGAAAAATGAGGCTTTTCTGAATAGTGGCTGTTAAAAAAGGAGCACAGAACTTAAATGTCAAAGAAAATGATTTCTAAACCACCCATCACTTCTGAAAGATTRTACAGTTTACATTAGCAATATTGAAGCTGCAGCCAAAACCAGCACAGAGGGTCCATACTGATAATCTGTGAGAACCCTGAGAAGTTCTGGAACAGGAAGAATGAAGGAGAATCAGATAAGGAAAGATTTAAACAAAGTGGCATCCACAAATTGGTAGCATGTGATGGGATAAACTCACAAGTGAAGAGGGGTCAGGTGATACCACCACAAGGCCACTCTCAGTTATCTTTGAAAAGTTGTGGTGATCAGGAGCGGTTCATGTGAACTGGAAGAAAGCAAATGTCACTCATACCTTCAGAAAGGGCAAGGAGAAAACACAGACTGGTCAGCCACACCTCAGTCCCAGGGAATGTTGTGGAACAAATCATCCTGGAAGCTGTTTCCAACTGTATGAAAGACATGAAGGTGACTGAGAGATGGATTTACAAATGGGAAAATCATGCCCAATAACCCAATACCTTTCTGCAATAACATTGCTCTCTTGGTGGATATGAAGAGATTAGTGAATGTTAATAAGGCTTTTGACTCTTCCAGTCATAACATTCTCTCAGACAAATTGATTAAATACGAGTTAGGTAAGTGGCCAGTGAAGTGGTCTGAAAACTGTCTGAACTGACAGTCTCAAAAGGTTGTAAATATATTTGGGGAGGAAATAATAGTGGAATCCATTGCTCATCCTAGCCTGAGGATACCCCACTGAAGAATACAGAATTCTTTTGCAGTTAAAAAAAATGAACTTTAGACATAGTGCCATACATATTAGTCTGAATTGTTTGTATTTTATTATACACTGGCTAAGAGAAGGTTAATATGCTGTGCTTACTATTTATCTTAATTTCTCTATAGAATCATACACAAATTACTGATTTTATGAAGTATCAGGGAATATCATAAACATCAGAATTCCTCCCAAACTTTACACCCTTAACTTTGACAAACTCATTTAAAAGTGCTGTCACARTGTCATCCCACTAAAATCAGATTAGAGGGAAGATGGGCATTCCTCCTCTTGTGCCTGAGCATGTGCAAGTGCCCCAGAAGGTGATGTTCTGCACCTCCTGAGTCAGCCTTGTTTTCAAGGATTTGGGAATTTGCTGTGCATTGGAACAGCATTGTGATGGATCTGTTGTGCTTGTGCTGAGATTCACCTGCCTGAGACCATGCAGTGGGTAAATTGGGAAGGTGGAGTGTGGCCATTCCAGCAGGTGGCTCAGATCACAAGTGACAGTGGTACACTGCCCCCAGAAATATTTTCCTGTTTTGTCCAGGCACTCAAGGCCCTCTCTTGCAATGGAGAGGGTCAGAAATTTCTGGAAATTTTAGAAAAGCTTTTCCCTCTAAATAAAAGTCTTCACATTTGTAACAGCTGACACATTTTGGTTTCTAAGCAAAATACCTTTACCATTAAAACAGAAGAGGCGGCATGGGGGAAATAGTTATTCATTATCATTTCTCTCAAAATTTTCCTTAGTGAATCCCTGCCCATCTGTTCTAGTGATCAATATTTATGATACATAATGAACATTAAATCACTGATGAAATATCTCCAGGATTCATTCAGTATTCTGTAGATACTCCTAATTTTGACATATCATTTTTATGTGGTTAACTCTTCTAATATACAGGTCAGCCGAGAAACATTTTCATTTTGCTTTTTTTTTCTGAAGGAAAGGTCTAGTGTAAGGTCCAGTMATACTTTTATTATTTTCTTTTTTTCTCTTGAGTCTATTAATGCTTGGCTTAAATGGGTATGAATCACAGTACAATATTACATTAAAAACATTTCTGTGTAACTGAATTTGGAACTGAACTGACTGTTAGATGTTCTCCATTTCATCTTACTCACAAAGAGATCTGTTGAAATGAGATCAGGTTGGTGAAGCAAATCAGGAAATACTGTGAATTGATTAAAAAAAAAAAAAAAAAAAAAAAAAAAAAAAAAAAAAAAAAAAAAAAAAAAAAAAAGAACACTGAGGAAGGATGTTCCAGGTATTTCATCATACTGAATGAACAAAAAAATCACTTTGTATGCACTTGTTACACAAGTATCCACCTGAAATCCTCAGAGCCATGGAGTTTTATCATGATGTGTAAGCACTTCCATTCTTATTTTTGAGTTTGTTTTCTTGCCACTGTCCWTTGGTGCAGTTCTTGCAGAAATCAGTGGGAACTGAGAACTGATATATTGAAAGTGAAAGTCTTGGACAGAGCAGTATGCATTAAAAAAGAAAGGAACCATAAATGACAAAATGCAGAAAAGATATGCAGCAAAATGTATTTTTCCATGAGTATTTCCAGCCTGGTTCAAATGTCTAACTGTATATTCTTAATTACTTTAAAAAGCACTAGCAATCCAAATTAAGCTCCAGAAATACCGTGTTTGGTTTGGGCTTCCAGAGTGACATAAATTCGTTAAACCTTCCACATCAATCCGCTTTGTTACTTTCGGCGTATTTACAATTTTTTGTGTAATAAAACATTGCATAAAGGGTTTAGCAAATTGAATTTAGCACTGTGCCAGCAATGTAGCCCACAACCCTAAATGCTCCTAAATTAAGCCTTTGTCTTTCAGATWTGTARATGTTTAWCAGGGATCTCTCCACRTATGAGTGTACATACTTGTGTACAYATATATGTAGATMTGTGTGTGTATGTGAACATRTGTGTGTATGTGTGTAAAATATGTGAGTGCTGACAGGTGTTGCATTTGAAATGTGAGTGAAGACTTATTTCTTTGTCACTTCAAAACTTATACAAAATGAATGGAAGAAAAAAACCCAACTTCATAACCAATTTCAGCTTTAGGAAATCACGTTGGAATTGTATTGGAAGGATACTTATGAGGAGAGTAAAAAGAATTCATTCCACTACATGGAACATAAATGAGTTAGAAATGCATTTTCACCATCTGCTGCTCTCATGAAGTCCATAGATTTGTAAATGGCAGTTTTGAGTAAGAGTAAATCTGAGATTTGGTGACTTTTCTTCAGGCCCTGTGATTTTGAGACACTATTCTTCTGTCTGTTTTAGAAATACACTTTGTACATTTTAGATTACCCAAAGTATTTAAAAGTCTGTGAGAGGTTAGTAGTCTGATAGCATTGTCCTCCTCATCTGTATAATATACAGACATATGAACAGCTGTGGAGGTCTGAAATTGTATTTTTGTGAGACAGAGTTCAAATGGTAATTGTAGGTAGTTACAGCCAATACTCCAGTCTCTTGCTTGAGATTCAAACGTTCCCTATCACTGCAAAATAGTATCCTTTACAATTGTAAGCAGATATCTTTTAAAATTAAGCTCACACCAGGGGAATTATTTTACTCTGTTATGAGAGGCTACCACATAATCTGCTGTGTGAAGTGGCTCATTATATATAATGTTTCTGCTTCTTTGCTGCACAGCCTCCTGCATGTGTCCTGGAGAGATGATGCTCATTGTTCTGAACTGCATAATTTTATCTGTTGCATAATACAAAGGGCTCCAGAAGTCCCCAACRTTATTTTTCTCTTGTACCATCTCTGTGGTAAATGCTGGGAGCAATAACAGTAGTTCCCAGTCACATTTCTGCTCAGAAGGAAGCTACTGGCTTCCTAGGCATTATCTGTGTATTTTTCATGGCAGTTAAATGTTGTACAGTTTTAAGAACCCCTGGTCCAAGCAAAGGGGCTTTACTACTATTCATAAAATAGACATCTTATTTTCACTGTTGTTTTTTTGTTGCATTGTGCTGTTGTTTTATTACTGGATTCATAACAAAGCAGCCTATGTTTGCATCCAAGAACCATTTTTAAAGTAGGATAATCGAACCTAAAAATGTGCTAAAGGGAAACCAGTACAAGTCCTGCTCCAAGGGAGAGTTAACTCCCACACGTGTGGGGGGATGCAGAAAGAATAAGTTTATTGAGATGCAACCTTCTCTAGACCTTGAAGTAGCATATTTCATGGACTATAATGCAGTCCAGAAAATTTGGGATTTTGTGACTGCTCCAGAGAGAAACCAGCAGAGAAAATCTGCTTAAGTGGCCATTAATATTTAATAGACTTTATGGCATCTGTCAAGCAGATGAGTTTCATGGACATCTGTTCCCTGAGCTGGCATTCAGTTTGGTTTATCTATCCGAGGTATGGATCAGATACCAATTTGTTGGTATCAGATCTATTGGTTCACTCTGCAACCCTATAAATAATGATGCGTGCAAGCCATTGCTTAAGCTTTCAGCAGTGACATATGTGACYCTGTAAAGATGTGACCTCTTGTCTATCAGCATAATATCAGCTGTTCTCATGTGTTTCAACTCAGCATTCTGAAGATCAGCTGTAAAAGCCATTAATATTGTAAAAGCCATTGTATTGAAGGGAATCAGAAGTTCCTTTCCTGATTTCATTAAGGTGATTAAGGTTTCTGCTTTTGTAGATTCTGAAGTTAGGATAGATAACCACAAACACATGCACATACAGGTTATTTCTTTGTATAAATTGCTGAAGTGAAAGCTTATAGATCAGCAAATAGGGATTGCAATGTACTTACAAAATATAGGGAGAAGGTGATCCAGTGAGAATAACCAATAATGTCCATTTTTCAGCTTCCCAGACTAGWAGAGAGCAAAGAAAAAGGACTTCTTTTTAAATTTCAGGTTTCCTAATAGGCTTTTCTTCAAATAGGGTACTTGCAACTTCTTTCTGGCACRGATGTATAAAATAAATATATTAGTCATGTTTTCATGGCTTTGGCAGAACTTCTGCAAACAAGTGTCTTTCAGGAGGGAGAAGAAGGGAAAGGCAATGATCTGTTGGAAATGCTGTATGATATTTGTTAGAGATGTGGGAGAAAATGAACAGAATTAATATAAGCCACTCCAAGCAATTGAGCTGTAAAAACTCTGAACCTCTGGACCAGTTTACTCATCTTAAATTTTGCCCCTATCTTTGAGGATTGTTATACATATATCTATTTATAGGTATATCTGTTTATATATATATATATATATATATATATATATATACACACACATATATCTATTTATAGATATATATATATATCTGTTTATATATATATATATGTTTATCTATATTTACTTATAGATAAATAGATATTTATTTCACTGTGAGGAAATGAAAATTATCATTAATGTGATAACACAATTCTCATTTAAGCTAAGGGGTTTTTTTGCCTTTCTTGCAGTTGTAAAAACTTCTTATATATAATAATCATTTACAAAGCTAAATTATCATAGAAAATAATAAATTGTATTTTTTAACCRTCTAAAGAGCACTTGTTGCTGCGTAATGCCCTGAGCTCATAAAGGCCCCCATTCCCTGTAAAGAACCTATAAAGTAAATAATATGTAATACTAAGCTGTATACGGCAGAGACAGTGTCCCTGTCTTCCTATCTTTCCATTTTATTTTTTATATTCATTTAGTATCAAGATTAATCGAGATGCAGATAGGAGTCTGCCAATTGTCTGTGAAGAGCTCACTTCAAAGGGAACTGCATTCTTCCAGTAATGCAATGTAAACAGTAGTAAATGATTAATTATAAGAAAAACAAGTTATCCTATGTCACAAAGTCATGTCATGCAAACCARCACTTCGGAGAGGCAGCACATTTGTGGGTAATGCTGAGTATTGGTCCAGTGTGGTGTAATTCCTAGAACCATTAAGAAATTATTAATATTAGTGCAAATTGTGTGGCCAGCAAACCTGGTGTGCTTGTGTGGCTGTACATGCCCAAAAATAACCCACCCCATCCATCATTCCTGCATAAGAAAGAGACAGAAAGATGCTGAGATTTAAATGGGAACTGATCTCTGAAAGTTTATCGAATGTCAGACATAATTAATTGATCCTTGTAAGAGCATTGCAAGGTTGGAAGCTACTATACAGTAGCTTTCAATGTAGAGGTTTTATACAACAGGAAATTTATAGCTCAGAAATGTGAGGCCACAGGTATGATATTCCACAGTCTTCCCCAGGAGCTCTTTGCCATTGAATCTCTTGAAAATTGAACAGCTCACATGTGGAAAGGCCACCTGGCTTTGAATTTCAGGACTTACCTGAACATTTTGATAACTTACAGGTCATCAAACTTGAGGCAATAATAAAGCAGAACAACAAATTCCTTTCATAACTTTATTCCTGTAAAACTTCTGATATGCTTAATAAGGAATAGAAATTCTTATATAAAGTATCTATGCTTATATGCTTGATGCTTCTTTTCTTTTGCTGTGATAGCTAAATATGATTGGAAAAAAAAATGAATTATAACTGTTGAGGCAGATATCTCGCTGAAAAAAACATTCAGTCAAATCTACTAAATTTGTGTTAAAATTGTACTGCTGCTACTGTAATTCTACCATGTCAATTATTTAATATTTTAGTGTGAAGCAATGGGTTTCTTACACCTAGCTAGGGTTACTGTGGTGATCAGATTTTGAAGCACATCTTGATGTATAAATTACTGATCAGAAGTGTTTGCTGATAATGTGCACAAACATATTCCCTGCAAACGCCCCCAGTATTGAGTGCAGAAAAAGAAAACACAAGAAAAGCTGAAGGCTTATTCATTTGAGCTGCTTTGAGATACATCAAATCAAGGTAGGATTTTAATTCCTGACTCCTGCTTTACATGGGCTTTTGACTCATGATGTGAGGATATTCCAGCTGAGTTCTGTGTATCTGGATGAGGATTTGTGCMTGGCAGAAAATATGCTAGGCCAGGTATAGTGAGTTCATTCACAGCAGACACAGCATGCTGCTGTTTAATCCCTTGTCACCAATGGGCCAATATTTACATTGCTTAGGCACTAATATGCTAATTTCAGCTTCTGGTATCAAGAGGTTAATATGATGCTTCTGCTTTAGTAATTATTGCTTAAGACTGACTGGCATTTTAATGGAAAATTGATGAAACTCTTTAGGAATTGGAACACCCTCTGAAAAAATATACAATTTATTCCTGAAGTAAATCTGATTAGCAAATAATTTAAGTCATTTGTCAAAATCAAAAGCAATTGGCAACTCCAAAATAAATATTGCTTTTCTTTCCAGCAACAAAGTYAGAAACTAAATGAATTTTAATAAAATACCAATGCTTTGTAATGGAGAGGGCACTGCAGCTTTTCCTTTTGACAGGGTGTTTCAGAGGAAACATTTTCTTTGATGTAAAGATAAAAAACRTAAGTCCTTTCATTTCAGCTTCCAGATTCAGTGTGAAACTAGTGACCCTACTAACATTGCTGATGTTCAACACTTCCAACTTTATTTGCACATTTTGATGTTTGCAATGGTGTTCATCATATTGAAAGACTAACTGTAAGGGGAAGGATCAGACAATGAAAGTACATCTGTTCCTCACTTTCTTTGCTGGCACCATTTCACTCTTTGGCTCTCTGATTTCCACCAAGAGAGATTTGGAAACTATTCCTCCTTTACAATTTCACATGCCTTTAGGGGAATCTCTTACCCAAATCATGCTGCTCTGAAACAAGCCTCCTGCAGATAAAAATCCATAGAAATTACTGTTTATCTTGTTGAGTTACATATAGCAGGCTTCCCCCAGCAGATGCATTAGATATGTACATAACATCACACAGTTGCTATAGGAGTTCTTTCTCTTGTAAATCAGATTGGGTGGCAGATTGTGGCTATAAAAGGTACATGTGAAAGCGTGCTGGTGATAGCGATGGAAATGCCTGYTCTGGATCAGCCCAAGCACATAAACAGGAGACTCAAAAGTGCCTCCCATTTTGGAAGTGTCAGTTAGGGGCACTTGTGCAGAGGTGGAGGTCGTGAGCAAATCTGCTCTAAACATTCTTTTTCCTGCTTTTACACTTCACACTTCTGCCCATATTACTCTCCTGGAGTTTATTACAAGAATATTGATCTCATCTCACACAGAGGTGATTATGTGCCTACAGAAAGAACCTGGAAGTGAATGAGGGTATGGAAATGAAGCGGGGAGATAATCACTTGAGCAGAAATGTATCCATAAATGGTGGTGTTAGGGGTGATGGAGGATGATGTATTTCCTTCAGTCATTGTGAGTTAATATAGCCCCATATTTCTAAATCCTATTTCATGTCAAACTAGGTTTTCATTTTCTGTCTTAATGGAAATATTTCAAAAGGATAAGGTTCTGTAATATAAACAGGAGCTCAGGGAAGAGGAGCATTTTCTCAGATGCTGAAAATTCAGTTCAGAAGTCAAGAGCCCAAATTTTGCAAAGCACCTCAAATATTCCTGTGCTTTGACTCYTTAATCTCCACATCACATCCATTTCTCCATCTTGTGTGACAGCAAAAGCAGTACTGCCAGTTATTTCCTTTCAGGCTAACATTAACTTTTCTGTTATAATGTCAAATGTACTGTACTGAGGGCAACAAATCACCTCTGTCCCACTTCATATCCTTCAGAGGAGCACARGACAATAGGAGGGTGCACTTCCATGACTACTAAGATAAATCATTTTGAAAGAAACAAACCTCAGCCATGGTGCTGTTGCTGTGTTTCTATTAATAGCAGCGAAATACTTCACTGCCAGTGAGCTTCTAGGTAGAATAAACCAGGTTTTTTTCCCATAAAAATGTGTTTTTCATTATACGTCTTGCAGAGAAATAATTGGGCATAAAGGATCAGAATAAAACAGAAGCAGTTAAAAGCTGCAAGATCAATAATTAATAATCCTTTTGAAAGAACATACYTGCATGCTTACATCTCGGAGAAAACATATGTAACAATATATAGTAATATTACATACATTCCTTATGCACAGTGATTCCAGTTTATTCCAGTTGGAATAAATTAATTATGCCATTTTCTTCCAGTACTGCCATTACTGTAATTACTAAAAGCCACATGCTTTTGTCATATTTATTCCACAGTAGGAGATTTTTCAAAACTATTTCTTTTGTTTTGCTTAGCATTTCTGACTGATTAATAACACAAACCTTTTTCTTTTTTAATTACTCATGCAGTTCCATTCCTTATCATAAAGATCATGCAAAATAAAGAATCACATTTCCCTTCCAGCAAATTTTTGAGGTTTTGGTGGTGGATGTGGGGCATTTAAGTGGCTTTCTAGAAGTAGAAGTATATGAAATCAGTCTGTATATAGAAGCACTTGTAAATATCCCAAAGACTCTGTTCCAAGTCTTTATCATAAACTACCAGATGCTGGCAGTTAAAAGAAAAAAAATATATGTATTATGAAATTGTTGGCTATGAAAGATTCTTCCCGAGGCATAGCCAGAGTATAATGTATTTGTTTCGTGTCCAAGGGTTCTTTGAAGATGAATTTTATTGTCCATAAACTTGCTGCAGATAGCTGCATTATARCTTTACCTGACAAATTTATTTCCAGGTTTGTTTCTTAAGCCTGATTGAGCTGTAGAAGCTCTGCTGTGTAGCTGCAGTCATGGAAACCTATGGGGCTTCTGTGCTGTGGCYTGGCCATCAGTTTGACAACCAGGAAGACTTGACAGACAATTTGGTCCTTCTTTTRCAACCAGTCAACATTTATGTCCCCTTCTACCATCGACTCCTCATTGTTCAGACATTTGGGGAGAAGCTGTATTTAATAATAAGCCATTTCAGGGTAAGGCCTGATATTTCAGCTGCTCAGTGTTCTGCTTGGCTCCCAGAAATGGCCATCCTGGTGGAAGTGACATGGGACTGGTGACTCAGACCAGCCATCTATGCCTTTCATCACAGTGCATTTGGAGCATGAACATGGAGATGGAGACATTCTGTTTCCAACATTGGCTTGGGTCTCAGTGGGAGAAAAATGTCCCAACATACTCCTTGTTCACGTGGGAGCAGCTACCATCTAAAATAGGCAACATTTTTCTTCTTTAAAATAAATTCTTTTGTTTGTTTTAATAAGCACATGGCACAACAACAGATCCCAACTGTTTCTGTACACAAGGGAGCTCCTGACTAGGATGAAGCAATGCACAAACAAAAAGTTCTGATGAAAAAAGTTCTGATGAAGTTCAGGGCTCAGTGTAGATGCAGTCCAGTATTTTTTCTCTCTGATGACTTAATCCAGGATCTCAAATATAAAGTTACCCAGGAGAACAGAGATACCCTCCTCCTCCTCCTCCTCCTCCTCAAAAAAAAAAAAAAAAAAAAAAATTTAAAAAAAAAAAAAAAAAAAAAAAAAAAAAAAAAAAAAAAGACCCTAGGTTTTAAAATATGTGGACTACTGCCCTAGGAGAACAAGAATAAGGTCAGGAAACAACTGATAGAAGCCTATCACATTCTTAGAAAATTACTAAAATTCAAGAAGTTGTAAATCATGAAATAATATGTCTTCAATTTTTATATATTTAAAATAATGTAATTTTAATATAATTTTGTTATTGCTGTCTCTTCTGTAGAGATTTTTAAAAACTGTATATATCCTACTTTTTTTCAGATTTGGAAAATACAGATGTCTGAATAGAATTGTATCACAGATAAGTTCAGTTAGGTGTGAGAGTTTCCAATCATGTACATTGCTACTCTTGATACCTATAAATGCAGAAATAATATCATCTTACACATTCGTGAAGCAGAGAAGATAATTTTTCTGTCACAACTTGGAATTTCCTGCGGCATTGTGTAGAAATCGAATACTCCATACTGTTTTGTAAGCTGCTTCTGAGAGCCTTCCCACGGGATAAAGAAAGCTGCACTAAATTTATTACATTTTTTTAGATGAATATCCATAGAATCTCACCAATTCCCCTTTTGTCCTCTTAAAATCCTATGGGACATGTCCATAAAGATGATTTTCAGAATTGTTTAGCAGCCAGGGCTCTCACCAAAGCTTCTGGGGGCTTGGGTTGGTCAGGGTATGCTGAGCGCATTAAGTCGGCATTTTTGCACTCGCGTGTATTCATTCCGTGGGAAACAAATGGTGTTCTTGCTAAATATGTGTTGTGACAACAGGAATGGTGTGTCCTTGTCAACAGCTGCATGATAAAACAGAGACATCTACTGGTTAAAATACAAAATAGGAAAAATACYAAAACTTTAGCAGAACGTCATACTAAGACATTCCTTGAACATCCTGTCCAGCACCTGCCTGAGGTATTTGTGCTAAAATCAGAGTATGAATTAGAGCCCTAAACTGGAAGGTTCACGTAATTTATGGKCATTTTCTCATATACTGTCCTGTTAGTCTGAGCTCACAGGAGCAAGAACAGTACCTTTTAATAGTATTTTAATAATAGATAACATATTTTGTGAATCAGACCTGTATTCAATTACAATTTGACCTTCCTAAATGTGATGTGAGGATATTTATACCTTTGTTGAAAATTGCAGTATTACAGATGAGTGTCAAAAGCAATCCCAGAGTCACGTATAACATAAGGAAATGACAGTTAAAATATGCAGACATTTAATTCCTGTATTGCAAAAAAAAGACAACAGGCTGGATTCATTTCCCTAACAATTTCTCTGATTCCACAAGTGTGGGAAACATTGGCATAACCCTTATATAAATTCATAGGTTAATATAGATGTTTTTTAAGAGATGCACTTCTTAATATATATACAAATTGACATAAAGTCAAGATAGAAAAATTATTTTTAAGTGTGAATAAAGATTATGTCTGAATTTTGTGCCTAACATAATTTCAAATAAGTCTGWGTATCTGATAGGTAACATCTGCCTTCAGGAAGGCCATCCCTACTCATTGTATTATGTGACTAAAAAGAGTCTTAGCCAATGGTAAGAAGATGATAGAATGAGAATAGTTKGAACAAAGTTCTTAATATGTTTGTCAGCAAATTAGACTCAAGTGTACAGTCCCAGTTAATAACCTGAGGTCCCAGGTGTAAGCAAATTCCATTAAAACTCAATGGCAAATAGAAACAGCAAGAACGAAGAAATTTAATTTCCAGTTTCCCCTTTTTAAAAATCAGTTACATCCAGCTTTCTTCTTTAAGTTGAATGTTAATATCAAAATAGGTAGCATCAGAATAAGTCTGTATATCAGGTGTTCTGATTTCCCCCGTTAAATCCATTCAACAGTCTATGCTAAAACACCTTAGGGCTAAACAATTGGGGTTTGATTTTTCATTACTCCTGCTTGTTCATCTCCACCGTGATTTGCTGGTTGTTAGGAACAACTTACTAAACGGCAAGCTGCAAAAAGAAWTATCTCACCTCTTGGAGAGATTTGTGCCTCCTGTAAAGGTGTTTTTTCCAAGAAACAAATATTATGCCCTAGCTATCTTTATTTTTCCAGACTTATCTTTTTAGACTGTATACTTTGCATACCTTTATGTAAGTAGCGCGGCAGAATAAAAGGATTTACAGAGAGTGTGGGTGCTCCACGATCGTCTTTGCCGCGGGCCGSGTTCAGCACCGGGCTGGGGACAGCTCCCGCCCGCCGGACGCGACCCGCCCCGCTCCCTCGGGCTCCGACACTCCCCAGCTGCTGCTGGAGACCACCTCTCCGTTTGGGTCTGGAGGCTGTTTTGTTGTGAGTTTTTTCTGATTTTTTTTAATGAAATTCCTCCAATGAAGCCAATGTTTTTGTGCGTGGAAGTAGCACAGAACAGATCGTGCAAATGTTCTGCTGTGCAAAAGGGTTGGGACCTGCAAGCCTTTTTGTCATGACTTCATTGCAAATTTTAAGGAGTATACAAAGAGTTCTTTTTACAATAAAAAGATAATAAATAAAAGATAAAATAAATAAAATAAAATAAATACAATACAATAAATAAATAAAATAAAATAAATACAATAAAAGATAAATATAAATATAAAGATAAATAAATATTAAAGAGTTCTTTTTACAATATTTTAATAATACTCAGCTTTCAATGCCCAAAAATTAGACAGCTACTAACAAACACAGCCTAAATATAAGAAATATGCCAAAGGCTTACAAAACTTCTGAATGAGGACAGGCACGGACTTTTATAAAGACATCTCATTCATTTTTGATAAATGCAGGTGACTCTTCTTGCAAAAATGCCCAATTTTTTCCATTTAGAAATAATACTTAGGAGGTCAAAAAGCTATRTATATAACTAAAACCTTTAACATGACTATTCAAGTTAATTTTTTGTGATCATCTGTGAGGGGGAGTTAAATCCCTTGCATTGTTATAGAACAAAGAAAGCATTAGCAAGATACACTTTTTATTTTCACTATAAACTATCTTACATTAAATTATTTAATTGATTAAACTAGCCACACTATATTTTCAAGCAGGTACTAGCTCCATTTCTGTCAATAATATGACAGTCAAATTCATAGGCTTATCCAATTCCTAGTGAAAAAAAAACAAAGCCATTCACCTACATTCACTCTGGATCTGCCATTTCTTCTACATTAATTCCTAGGGGACAGTTTGCTATTTATCATGAAATAATTGATTTCATGTCTCCAGCTGAAATAGCTTTTTGCTGTTCAACAACAGCAAAAATATATTAGAGCTGACTTGATATGGATCTTAATCTGTTTAAAAAAAATAATTCTCATTAGCTCTGTGCTGATTCAGTGTTCAAGGCTGTCGCCACTGATGCTGAATTGAATGCATRTGTCTCTTTCCAAACTATGAAGTCTGTCTTCATCTGTGACTATTTAAGGTCTCCCATCTTTGCCATTCTAACAGATGTCCCCAATATTGGCCTCAGCTCTTGTCTGTAATGAATGGCAGCAGGTTTCTTCAGGGCTCTGCTAAAGATCAAGCTGATAGGCACATTTGCAATCCATTGCCTATTACTCGTGCATATTGCAATTTCTCTGGTCTCCAAGATCCCTTTTTGGTTGCAATATTTAGGAAATACATCCTGCAAATGTTTTCAGTGTTGTTGTACTTGTTTTTCTACTATGTAGCTAATGTGCCCCTAGTGTTCTAGGAGGCTTT
Source organism: Malurus melanocephalus (assembly GCF_030028575.1). Lineage (NCBI taxonomy): Eukaryota > Metazoa > Chordata > Aves > Passeriformes > Maluridae > Malurus > Malurus melanocephalus. The sequence goes on from NW_026623264.1 coordinate 2,378,777, forward strand.
AATGGTTCCTGTGCTCAGATTCACAGAAATTCAGTCCATTCCCMGGGTCCTCATTTGCCGTATTACCCACTAAGGGTTGCCAAACCACCTCAATATTCACCTATAATTCTTATTAAATTCTTACTATTCTTACTAAATTCTTATGCTGAATTTCTAGGTGATTTTAGGTGAACCTAAAGCAATAATCAAGTCATGAAGTAAACACAGTCAGCTCGCCCCAGAATGAAGGAGGAGGGTATTCTGTTACTGTTATCCTAATATCATAAATACAAAAAATACTGATTTACCTGTAACAGAATGCAGGAGAGATGCATTTTATTGCTGTTACTTTAAACCAGAAAGATACTTGCTAATCTAAAAGAACAAAGGATCCTTTCCTTGGTAGATTTATTCCCTCTGAGATACTAGATCTTCTAAGGCAAATATTTGTCTATGGAATGGGAAGGTCAGCACAAAGCAGTAGAAAGGCTTTGTGAAAAAAAAAAGAATTTATGCAGTGCTCTCAAGCAGGAAGCAAATCAGCTACAGAGAAAGGCTTTATGATTGAATTTCTGAAGTGAAGGTTTTGCCTAGATAGAAGCAGTTTCTCAGGTCAGGCAAACCTACCTTAGCCAGTTTCAAAATACCTTGCTTGACTACAGCTGTGCTTGGAAGAAGTTTGAGTTACCTAGTGGCAAAATCTCAGCTTTAACTACCTGTTATCACCCCTTCCCCTAGAATTACCATCATTACAATCCTGCTGATGTTACCATCACTAGTCTGCCATGCATACTGGGATTGGTGGGCAGCAAACTCCTACCTGCCCTGCCTTGAACCTCCTTGGACAGAGACTTGAAGGACACTACATTACAGAAGCAAAGGTGGTCCCACGTGTTGGCTCCCAGTCTGGGTGATCTTGATAGGACAGCATATCCTTGCTAAAGTCATCCCTGAACTTCATAGAACTGTGAATAAACATCTGGAGGCCCTTGAGGTCACTGTCTCCATGGGAACTTGTCCATCATGCTGAACTGGAGCTTTTTCATCTACTAATGAACTAGTAGACAACACTCATATCTAAAAATATGATAGGGATGTTTATGGAGCTAGTCATGAAATCTTTATGGAAAACCTCCTAAATTAGTATTTCTAAACTAAAGTTTTAAAGTGAAAGTTATCCCAGTTCAAAGAGACAAAAAGAAAAGACTMTGCATCACTTAGACACTAGCTAAATGCAACACTGGGAGTTTAACCTTCATATTTGTGGTTAATGTGAGACTTAATGAATATCCCCGAAAGAGTAATAAAGAACATTCAAATCAAGTCCTTAAAAATATTAAGAATAATACTAATCTAGGAAAAGGGGGAAATGAAAGGTCAGAATTCTAAATAATGTCATCAAGGAAGGAGATCAAGAGCAGCAGAGAGGAAGCTGTTCAGTGATTGCACATGCTGTCAGTTATTATCAGATATGCTCCTGAAAGGGCAGCTGTGACAGAGCTGTAAGCTGCACTAAATTTGTGTTTTTCTGTTAAATTATTCCTGTCTCTTCTTTTTCAAAAATGAAACTCTTTTAGTAACTGGAAATTATTTTTTCTGCCAATTAAGACAAGAAGCATTTGCAAACTTATCTTTGATAATTTTCACTGTTGCAGGACTTTTGAGATTGGTTAGAATTGGCATGATTMAGGCTTGCCATAACTCCATTGTGTTCCACTTTGGAGCAAATCCTAGTAGGATTTGTTTCTATTTGTCTCCTTTTTCATGTCTCCTGACCAAGCACCTGAAGACACCTGACAGTAAAGAATGTTGGTGATGTAAACTAATTTCTATAAACTTSTGATCAAGTCTCTCAATATGTCTTCCACTTTCAGGGGCTTACTCCCTCAGAGAAATGGAAATGTCCATGATGTGACCTTGTGTTCCTGCCAGTGTGGCTGTGAGGGTGTGGAATGTCTGGCTGGAGCTGGGAGTTCTGTGCTAAGGACTCTKCCATGCAAGATCCAGCACGGGCTGCAGGCTACAGCTCTTGGCAGCTCTCAGGTTGATCTGAAAAACTCAGACCAACTCCAGCTATCTATCTGCTCAAATCTAGATCAAGACACTTCTTTCCCAAGAGCAGATACTTCTGATTCTGTTGATACAGTTCTCCAGAAGCCTTTCAAAAGCTGCAAAACAGCAGTTTTTTCTGAGGTTCTCTGAAGGCAGAGCTAAAGATACGGTCAGGGAACTTTATGTGAAGACAATATCAGGCATTTAAATGCAGGAAGAGAATATGCCTAATAATTTTTAGTGTCTGTGGAGGCTAGAAGTTTGAAAAGTATGAGACTATGTTGCTGTCTATTAGTTAAGTAGTCCAGATTCTCCACTAGATCCCACCCTGGTTAAAAAAAMAAAAAAAAAAATATTAAGGAAACACCATTACTAATAAAGTCTCATCTGATTCCAGATTGAAACCTACATTAATSAAACATCTTGGACTGGCTGACCAGTAGGGTAGAAGTTCAGTTGAACTTCCCTTCAGCAGTTGTATTTTAGTGTGAACCTGATGCATACTTTTTCTCTGCTGTGTACAGAAATTACACTGGCATGTCAATCCTGCCCGAATCTTTTTCACATATCATAAAATTTACAAATCATATGTTGCAGAATAGCAAGGAGAAATTTGAAGGCTATTCCATCACACCTTTATTTTCTGCCTCAGTTCCATGCCTGTTTTGTGCAGAATTCCTCACGCTGCTGGCAGTAACAAACAATGAGATGGGTGCACAGGAAAAAAGAACAATTTTTAGTGGCCATTTAATATTGGAAAACAATTACATTTTCAGGAGATTACTAGCAGTCCTTGCCCCCCAAGAATTAGAAACAACAGCGTCTGGGGGAAGCTGTTAACACTGCATCATTAACTCAAGGAGTGTTTCACTACTCATTGTATCATCAACAGATTAAAATGCCTCATACCCAGCCCCTAAGAAACAAATTTAAATCTGTCCACTCTTTTAGAAAAAAATTGCCATTTATAAGGAAATACTTTTGAAGTTTAAGAGGATCTGGATTTTTATGTGCTAAATGACATAACATGCCATAATCTGTCATTTAACAGAGTACTGTTTATATTCTGAAATGCAGGTTAAAGTATTATGTCAAGAACTGTGGTCATAGATTAATTACTTGAAGCACAGAAGCTTTCCAGGCATTTCAGTCCAGGATAGTTTTTCAGGCATTTCAGTCCCGAATACAGTTTCCTGTTGATTACGTATTTTTTATACATAASAAACAGGAAGTTCTGCTGGGAAAGATTCAGTCAGTGCTGGTTTCTTTTACTCTTCTGTACTGGCATAGCCAGCCTGGAAGATTGCTACAGGTCTTTTTTATAAACTCTTTGCTTCTGTTAATACCATTTTCAACTGTTCTATGAGAATTTACGAGCATTGTACTATCTGAAAGTGTTCTTTATGTAGACTCTGAATAGGGAGTTCTTTTCTTCATCTTTTTCTCATGTTTCCTCTTGCTCTTCTGAGTTCTCCCCTGGCATTTTTTTGCCTAATGAGTTGTGAAATCTAATCAATTGCAATAATTAAAACATACTGTGTGTGGAATGATGCACCGCTTTAATTACACAACAAAGTCCCAAACAAATAAAAGCTTGAGATTCTCACATTRGAAGAAACCAAACTACTTTACTTTGCTGTAAATTTTTTTCACTGAGAACAGACACATGCTTATAGATTATATGAATAAAACATTAACAATTCCAGGCTTGCTGTACTGTATATTTTATTTAAAAAGCTGGCAGAGTTCAGGCTTGTGTGTTTCCAGCATATGAATGAGTGGCTGGAACAAATAGATAGATGCTTGTTTTYAATAAAACACCCTGGGTGGCAACTCTGAACAGGAAAGTTTTGTGYCCAAGATCTATAAAATGCATGGTTTTTAGAAACGTCACATGGTGTAAGAGGGGGTGCTATTCACTGACTCACCTCTTTTCAAGGATCTTTTGTATGYTGGTGAACATTTAGACATAAATGAAAGACTGAAATGCCAGTGTTTCCTAATTAAAATCAGTTTGACAACAGTTGGGCAGATACATTCTTACAGGTTTTTTTGTTTGTTTTTTTTCCTAAGAAAAATGCATGTCAAGTAATTGGATCCTGGTATTACATGGCTTTTTCCAATCCTGTTATTTAAATTCTGATTCTGGCCCCAATGAGTTTGAGAGAAAATTGCAAGCTCAACAATTGAGACCTGTGCCTTGCTCATTTGTTCTGTAAATTCTGAAAGTATAATTATGTTATTGAGTACTTCAGAGAGCTCAAGCCTGCATTAGCTGTTTCACAGTTGTTTAGGTGAAGTGGATAACCTAGAACACCTTATTTAAGCTTCCAACTTTATTACAGTGAAATCTGATACAGGCAACTTTCACAGTTTGAAAGGTAGTTATTGCTCTCTTACAGTCTTGCCTTTTGTCTGCCTCAATCCTAGCTACAAATTTCATTAATCAGCCCTGCCTACATATGTACTATAATTGCCCTCACTCTTTACTAAGATTGGCTTCTTTTGCTGATGTTGGTAGCAGAAGATTTTAGTTTAAGAAGTTTTTAGCCCACCTAAATAGGATAAATTAACSTAAGGATATCTTCTGAATGGGCTGTATGAAGGGCAAAGACAGATGGTCCACAACTCAGTTGGCAGGAGAAATGAATAGATCTTATTTCTCCAATAAATATACTTAAAAAACAAAAAACAAAACAAAAAAAAAAACCCCCAAAAAAACAAAAAAAAAAAACCAGAAGCAGCACTGGTAGAGAAAAAATACAAATAAATACATTCCAATACTTTAGAATATGATACTCATTCTGCACTTTTAGTAGTAGAAAAAAGCCCAAAGATAGCACCTAAGTACAACATGATGCCAAATACACACTTCACACCATGAGTAATTTCAGTTTGTTCTTACAGAGCTGTTAACCTAGAGATGAAACACGTTTACTGCTACTTTTCTCAAAGCTACAGTGAGGTGGCCTTTCTATCTCTGGAGCCGTTATCACCACTGTGACCAGTCTCTCTGCATAAATCCCTCACCCTCACACTTGCATTCTTCTTACCTGCATTTCACTCTTCTTGGGTGCTCCAGCAGTTTCGTCAGACTTAGTGGAACATCACCAAATAGATTGAACAGCACCATTTCTGAGAAATGAAAGTAAATGCTTTTATGAATGAGCTTAAACTGAGCTTTAAAACAGMAGACAAGTTATTTTAATATTTCTAATAAAAATCTGTATTTAATTAGGACTTCCAACCAAAACAATGTATTTTTTACAATTTTTTGTATCACATCAACACTTTGGACTCTGTCTCAAAGCTGCTCGTATTACTTAGAATGYAAATAACTAAACTTTCTGGTAATGGCCAGCGTTCAAGAAACAACTGATGTGGCACTTAGTGCTATAGTTTAGTTGGCCTGGTGGTGTTCAGTCAAATATTGGACTTTTTGGTCTTAGAGATCTCTTTCAACCTTAATGTTTCTTTGGTTCTGTGATTCTGTGATTCTATGATCCTGTGATYCTATGATTCTACGAAAATGAGTGACAAAATATATTATAAAACTTATCTCCTTAGACAGAAAGCAAAGCTTTATTTMTTGGAAGCCATTGTCTACTTACACATTTTAATAGTTACGAGAAACTCGATTCACCTTCATGCTACTTACTTTCTAACATCTTGCTCTCACCCTAATTCAGGACCAATACCTTCAATTCTTGTAGCATTTAAAATTTGTCTAGACATGACAATTCAGCAGGACTAGTCTCCTGATCAATGTTTCCTGTTTTTTCTCCTCACCTTTGACTTTCAGCTTATAAATTTATGTTTGTCTAGGAAAATGTGCACTGTGTAGTACTGAATTACCATCTTACACATGGTATTCCCCAATCAATTCTCCACACCACGTAAAGTTTTACATAATTACAATTAATGCAGAAAATTTATCATGTTCTGCACATTGGCAGGAACTATATATCCTTCACTCAGAGACTTGCAATAATAAATATCACCTCCTATTGTAATTTTAAAATGGTAAGACCAGTTGTGGCTTGCTTTCTGAAATGAATTGGCTTACTGCAGACAGTAAAGCAATCAGGTTTTGACCATGTCTAAGATGAGTGTAATGTTTTCTCTCTGTGCAAAATTCAAAATAATGAAACAATAATGAGTGCAGCAGCCAAAACACCTTCTGCCATTCTGTGTTTATTTGACACATGTACATTTGAAAGGATTTACTCAAACCCTGACAAGTACATTTGTATCAGTCTAACCAAAACATTGTTTATTTTATTTTACAGATTTTGGCCATTGTGTCCATTCTGTTCATCGTACTGTCCACTATCGCTTTGTCTCTTAACACACTGCCAGAGCTTCAAGAAATAGATGAATTTGGGCAGCCAAATGACAACCCTCAGCTAGCACACGTTGAAGCTGTGTGYATTGCTTGGTTTACCATGGAGTATCTTTTGCGTTTTCTGTCCTCACCAAATAAGTGGAAGTTCTTCAAAGGCCCGTTAAATGTCATTGACTTGCTGGCTATCTTGCCRTACTAYGTCACCATCTTCCTCACAGAGTCCAACAAAAGTGTCCTGCAGTTCCAGAACGTCAGACGCGTGGTCCAGATATTTCGAATTATGAGGATCCTAAGGATTCTTAAGCTCGCCAGACATTCGACAGGCCTTCAGTCTTTAGGCTTCACRCTCAGGCGGAGTTACAATGAATTGGGCTTGTTGATATTATTTTTAGCCATGGGAATAATGATATTTTCAAGTCTTGTATTCTTTGCTGAAAAGGATGAGGATGCTACAAAATTTACAAGTATTCCTGCGTCATTCTGGTGGGCAACGATCACTATGACTACTGTAGGATATGGTGACATTTATCCTAAGACCTTGTTAGGTAAAATCGTTGGAGGACTTTGCTGTATCGCTGGAGTGCTGGTCATAGCCCTGCCCATACCAATCATTGTGAACAATTTCTCTGAGTTTTATAAGGAGCAGAAAAGACAGGAGAAGGCAATTAAGAGGAGAGAAGCACTTGAGCGAGCTAAGAGAAACGGCAGCATWGTCTCCATGAACCTGAAAGATGCCTTTGCCCGCAGCATGGAAATGATAGATGTAGCAGTAGATTCAGGAAAGCTCGGAGAACAATTCAATCCAAAGGAGACACCTGATGACAGCCACCTGTCCCCAAGCCGGTGGAAATGGGCCAGAAGGACGATGTCTGAAACAAGCTCAAACAAATCTTATGAAAACAAGTACCAAGAAGTTAGTCAACAAGACTCCCACGAGCAATTAAACAATGCTGCTGCATCCTCCAGCCCACAGCATCTCAGTGCCCAAAAACTGGAGATGCTGTATAACGAAATCACTAAAACTCAGTCTCAGCCTAATCTTAACGCTGGTTACCAAGACCAGTCAGCAAAGCCACCCACGTATGAAGAAGAAATAGAAATGGAAGAAGTTGTAGGGCAGAGAGATCCGTTGCCAGCTGGGCCTGCAGACGTCATAATGGACATGAGGAGCACATCCAGTATCGACAGCTTTGCCAGTTGTGCAACTGACTTCACMGAAACAGAGAGGTCTCCTCTCTCTCTGTTTCCTGGCTCTCACTTGCACATGAGATTTCCAACTGATGCTGTTAATCTGGAAGAAAACCAAAGAGCAAGAAGTTCTCAGTTTATACCATTTGCAAAAGACAGAGGATTTTCTCCAACTGATGTCACCTTTGACTATAATCCAATCAACAGAGCTGGTATCAGTGAYGGCAGTGGGTCCCAAACTGTTTCACATGGCCATTTTCATTTTGACACTGCCATGGAAAGCCCCAAAAGCTCCCTGAAAGGTAGCAACCCATTAAAATCTAGATCACTTAAAGTTAATTTTAAAGACAATAGAGGTGGTGCTCCACAAACTCCACCGAGCACCGCAAGGCCACTGCCAGTGACAGCAGGAATAGATTTCATGCAGGCCACCCCTCAGCACATCAGCACYATTCTCCTAGAAGAAAATTCCCCCCAGGGTGAACGACCTGTGCTTGGTGCTGACGCATCTGCACTTGGTCAGGGACCTCTTAAAAGATCATCCCCTCTCTTTCCCAAACAAAAGATTTTCACTTTCCCTTCAAAAGAGAGGAGGAGCTTCACTGAAATAGACACTGGAGAAGAAGAAGAGTTTATGGAGCTACATGGTATGAAACATGAGAAAAAACAGGATATCAAGACAAATTGCTGTGGGGATAAACACAGTGATGGCAACAATTTAACAGGGGAGGCACAGGTCAGCTCTTCACCCAAAAGCATGAGCCACAACTGTACTCAAGACATTTACCATGCTGTGGGTGAGGTAAAGCCAGACAGTAACCAAGAAGCTCACAAAATGGAAAACCATTTATTTGCTCCAGAAATTCATTCAAGTCCAGGAGAAACTGCTTATTGTCCCACACGTGAAACTAGCATGTGACTAGTTACAGAAGCAATAAAAATACTTTTTCTTAAAACACAGTTAGTAATGCCTATGAACTAAAACATGGAAAGCCTCAACAAAAGTGCATAAAATGTTATTTTTGCATGGCATGAAGAGTTGTTTAGTTTAAATACTGTTTAATTAAAAAAAAAAAAAAGACTGCTTTTTGTAACAAACAAAAAAAAACAGGAAAAAAATGACTCAAGAACGGTGAATACAATAAAGAGAGCTCTGTTAGGAGCAAGTGTTCTGCAACATCTGACATTTTTGATCCTTTCACTTATGATTATAGACAGGTTTTGAACTCTTTTAACTTTTTTTTTCCTCAGTTACAATGAATTTTAGAATTTGCACATGAAAGGATGAAATGTCAATGCATGCACTCATAAAGATGTGAAACAAGGTGCTTTGAGCTTGCAAAATGCATATATTTGTAAATAGTCCGGGGTTGGGGGGAAAGCTACTGTTAACAAGGATTTATGGAAAAAGCATTTCCTGGGACACAGATACTTCCTTCACAGCGTGCTGCCTGGAGGTTTTGTACAGACTTATGTTGCAAAATTGCAACTTCTACTTAAAGCATCTCACGTATCTTGCTTTCTGTTAAAAAGCTCATGAGTATATCTGTTAATTAAGGACTTCRGAATTTTAGTTTATCTGTGCTGTAAATCATGATGGTTTTTTTTTATTTGCATAACTTCAGTTATTGCATTTGTCAGTTTAATTAATGATCCTGTGAGGAAAAGCAAAGATTTAATGACCAGAACTTGAAGCATTTGATATTTTTATAGAAAACTGCCAACATTTCATAACTGAGAAAAAAAAGTTCCATTTTCAAATTTAAAAAATCATAGTTCTTTCTGTTGCAATAAATAGTGCCAAATGGCTATTCAGATCTATCCAAAAGTTTTCAACCTGTTAGAATATTACTTCGTATTAAAAAAATATTTCCCACATTCACATTTTTCCTTTTACTTAATGCTATTTGCTTCTATGTGATTTTTGTTCTCTTACCTTTTGTTCTCCATGCAGTGCTCATTCGTCAGCAATGGCAATGTTGTTGAAGCTGTTGTGGTGAAAGGACGTAAGAGGCAAGGTTTRTAGGGGAAAGTGGTACCTTCTGTTATCATAAATCATACAGCCAGAGAAAAAAAAAGGCTTCAAGTACATGTGATTTGCCTCAGGTCTTCCATTGCCCAAAGCTTGTCTGTGTTTTTCAGTTCAATTCTTTGGACTGACAGAAGGTATCACTTGATTCACCAACCTTGCCTCAACCCATCCTTCCATAGCTGTTCTGAAATGGAGTMTAGGCTTTCCACTATACTTAAATAAAGGAAAATATCATTCCACTGACAACTGCCAAAGCAGCTTTCATTTCTCTGATTTCTCCAGCTTTGTAAAAGAAAGATGCTGAACCAAAGCTTTCATTACAAACCACCCATCTAACCACTGTCTCAAAAAAGCTATTTTTTATTTCATCCAGCATCCATGGCATCTTATGCTATATACTTTTTTAAAGCTTATAAATTTCTATAATTCCCTAAATCATAAGAAGTTTTTTTCAATTCATGAACTCTAATCATAAGGAAATATATGCAGTTACACAGGCACGTCCTACAAAATATTCCTTTTTTTTTTTTTAAGAGAGACTCAAAAGTACATTAGACCAACCAATGCATGGTTTGGAACAGCAGGCTTCTACTTACCATAGGGCACCTCTGTTAATTTTACTCCTGTCTTTTCCTGTCATTTAAATAACAAGATACCTAATGCATTTAGTGAAAAGGAACAAGCATTATTATTGCAACATTGCCCTTTGCTTGAAGTGGCTGAGCTGATGCCACAGACCTCACTCAAGCCTGGCTCATGGGAAAGAGACAAGTTTGAAGAGCCCCAAATTATTGATCCTGGKAGCTAGGCCAAACAATAACCAAAACACAATCATTTCATTGTTTGGGGTTTTTTTTAATATTTTAATTTTATGTTTCCATAAGTTTTATTATTTTTATAACAAAATAATATTGAGGTCTCTCTTCAGTCATCTGAATAACTGAGAATATAATTTTTCAAACAATGTCTGGTCATTAATTCTCAAAATAAAAACTATTTTTTTTGTCTTTAATTGCAATTCATTTCAACTTGTTGCTGCATTCAGTTTTGTGTATTTATATGGTTATCTGCGTAACACTTTTTGATCATGTTGTCTCTCACTGTCCCAAAACTTAGCTCTTTAATATTTTATAGTCATTAATCTTCTACATTTATTTTTCAGTTTCTAGATATTTTCAGTGACTAAAACTAAATGCCAGTCAATTTTTATATGCCTGAAGTGTTGATTTGTATTTTCTATGTGCAGTTTTATGAAATCACATGGGCCTGTTCAATCTGCCTTTACATCCTAGTGAAYTAATGAAGTCCAAATTAAGACCAAATGGGACCTGGTCCCATTCTCTGGATCCACAGAAAATTCCCATTTAAACAAAGATGTTGTTCTGGCGAGACTGAGGTCTGTGTCATGTTCCTTCTGTGTGCTTTTTCTCCCAGGTGACCCTCACRCTTTGGAAAACCCCCTTAGATTTGTGCCACTTGATGGGAAGAGAGGAGTCCAGCCATAGGGAACATAGTGCAGGAACAGAGATTTGATTCCTTAAGCTCTCCCAAGCTAAACTGTATGCAAACCTGATCCTGCCCTATTAAAATCACTAAAAACTCAAAWGGGATAAAGTCAAGGCCTCAGTCCTTGTGCAGATGAATTTCCCCTGAAACCAATGGGAGTCTGGTGGAAAAAGGGACTGACTGAAATACAAATGAGAAGGATGATGGTCTCCCTCTTGATGAAAATCAACAGGAGCWTTAACTATACCAATCAGATGAAAGACCGGGCCCTTACTTGCTGCTGTATTTTAAATGTTTTCAGAGAAGCACATTTATTTTGAAAGCAAAAGAAATGCAATTTACTTTATTAAYAGATGCTTTATTTTTTTGAAATACTGGAAGGAAAATGATTAAGCTTTAGAAGTGCTTTTGGTATAATTTTGTTATCTACTTTTGACTATGCTGAAAACTGTTTCCAGAAGCACAGGTTAAGACATGCTTTTCCAGTCTTGACTGCATACACAGGATCCACTTTTGAATACCTACCTTSCATGATTCCTGATTAAAACATCTAYTTGAACAGTTGCAGGAGTGGATCTAGCTTTCTATCCAGCACAGAATGTGCAAGAAGTGCAGGCCAGRATTGCTTGATTCATCATGAGCTGGTATGCAGCAAATTATGCAAAATTACGCAAGTATATTTTTCTGGTTTTCTAAAACTTTGAAGCCATTTCGGAYTTATTACCCATTCGCCACAGTAAGGGGAGAAGGTGTCTGAGTTCTGAAGTCAGTCTCTAACGCCAGCTGTGCAATTTCAAAGCAACTTATGGAGTCTTAGGAAGAAGTGACTCCTTTCTGCATGTGAAAAGGGTCTGACTCCTTGTATTACTGGAAAATGAAGAATGTTCAGGGAGATAGCTTTGCAATTAATCTATTTTTTATATTTTTTACTAACTACAGAATCCTGAATCAAAGTTTTAATTCCTTTTCAATGATGAAACCAAATGCACATATTTAAAAATGTTCACAGAGTAATTAGAAGAGTTTTTGAGTAAGTCACATTAATCCAAATCTGGGTGGGGAGGAGCAGGGGGGGAATAATATATCGCACAAACTGCAAAGGAAGTTCCTACAGGAAAGCTGTTTACAGGGGAAGTGTATAATGTAAAGAATGTAACATGGTGTAGGAAGTTTTTGCACTACCGAATTTATATAAAATACACTTTTTTAAATGAAAACACAAAAGGCCTTTTAATGCTACATTGTATAGAACATAGAAGCCTCTGTGCTAATGCAGCAATCTAATGCACTGTGTCCTCACTTCACAATTGGTCTCAARATTCAAACATTAGTGATGTTAGAGAGGTGATACCTAATGTAATACTAGAGCAACGGACAGGAAGAGCCTTTTAGCACACTATTATGTAACCCAAAGTGTGTACAGACAGTTGKTTTTTGCCTATAATATTTATCAATCAAAAGAACAGTTGGCTTTGGGAGCATTTCCTAATAGGTAATACCGGGCAATGTATTCCTTGAAAAACAATGAGGTTTTTTAAAATAGACCTCTTCCTCTGCATGTTAACTGAGCCTCTGTTTCCTTCAAGGTTTACCTTCAAGTTATTTAATTAGCTGCTTCAAMCTCATCTGTGAACCCAATTCAATACAAAAGCCAGTTGTCTTTTTGAAACCCTGTTGTAAATACAGTCAGACTGCTAAAAATATTCAGGGCTTAACTGACTGGCTTCTTCATTCAAATAATTTTTGAATCACTTGGATAGAAAATAAATATTTCGATCATGCAAACATATTTTAGAAGCAAAAAAAATGCAAAAAATATGCCTTTTTTTTCAAAGTATCGAGCACAGATCGAGGAAGAAATGCAAATAGAACAAAGGGGAAAGAAGGGCAGAAGAAAACTGTAAGTAACCAAGGCATGTTTTAGTGTGCTATATAAAAAGAAATATRATAAAACATATGTAAAATAATCCTTGTTCACACTAAATGAGGTAAAAATGCCAGTGGCAAAAGATTTAATTCCCTTCCTACTCCATCATCATTTTTAATGCAGAAACAACAGGTTCAGTGAAGCTATTACCCACTCTCCTGCTACATGAAYATCTGATCTGTAATTGTTTTTCAGAAGACTTTCCTGAAAAATAAGATACCATATGTTGCTGTCTTTATTGATCTTTGGATTTCTTCTCACTGYCCTCCAAATATCAAGCTTGTCTTTTTCTTGGGAGCAGTCAGAAGGCAACCCACCCAACAAGATGACAAGTATATCTTGTTTGTCAGGGAAGTGCTCTAGTAGTGTGGTGCAAATGGCCAGATGAACTCTGCTGCATTTGAACCAAGGAACAAGAACTGAGTGTCACTTCTTCCTGTTTTCTAGTTGCAAAGTGCTCTGAATTCACCAGTGTCCCCATGGTGTCCCCATCCTCCCTGCAAGGGCTTTCAGTGTTCTTGCRAGAAGCTCTTTGAAAGCAGTTGACTCGTAAATGCTATTAAGAGACCCATCGGTCTAAGTGTGAATATTTGTCTCTTGTCCAGTCTAGTTTTAATAGTGGCACTCAGCTTAAACTCAGCTGAAATTTTGTCTAAAACAGATCAGATGTTCTGGGAGCCAAACTCCTAACTCATTTTGCCAGCAGGCAAAAATGAGAGACAAAATTTTGTTTGCGTTGTGGGATGGTTTCTTGTTCAGTGATCATACACGGTGGAACATCTGCAGGTAGGGTAATGCACTTGTCTTTKTATTTATTTTGTTGCAGGTTCAAACAGTATTTTTTTAAAATGTTGAGTTATGATATTTAGGAAGTATTACCCTTTAGTGAAATGGAGATTTCTTCCAAAACAGCAGTGATACTTTAGAGCCCTCTGTTATTATTGATTGCTATTTAATTTTCTTTTACAACACTTAACACAGATCCCGATGAATACCACTGTGGAACAAGGAAGTAACATACAAATATTACTGCTCTCTTTATGTAAAAGTAGGTAAAACCCATGGTATTAGATAATATTTAATCTATRAAAAGATAAGGCTATTGTAATTATACCTATCAACCAAGCAGAACCTGTCATTATCTTAGACATTGACTCTAGTCCTGTGATCAGCATAAACCATGAATCTATGAGCAGTCTGTGTAATTAATTTCATTGATTTTTAATGGTAATTTAAGGGTAATTCTTTAATTCAAATGAGTATTTAAATATATATTTGGCATCAGCAGAAGTAATGTTCACTTGTGAAACTGGAAGTCTGTGGCTATGTTTACAGTGGCATCTTAGAGGAAATCAGGAGAGCTCTCTTGACATGAATCTCTCAACTATCCCCACTGCTCATGCTTTGGTTCACACCACTGAGCAATCCTGCACTATGCAAATTGGACTACTTTTAGATGAAGCTGAAGCAGAAAACTTCTTCCATGAGGGCACCAGTTGTGCTGCAGCCAGGGCACAGCATTCAGGCCCTGGTACAAGATGAGAGATAGCCCAAAATTGTACCCCAATACACCTAGTGTAAATTGTCAGCACAAACAAATTGTTTTCCTCAACAAATCTGCTTGTATTGTACAACTTGCCAATGTAGACATAGGTTTCTACCATGGCTACTGTCTTCAGTCCATGTAGTCTTGGCTAAATCCCTTACTCAAAAAAATTTTGCCATTTCATCAGTGGTATTGCATAAAAAAAGCAATATGTAGCCAAAGATTAAATTGGTCCCAGTGCATTCCCCAAGATAATCCACATGACATTTAAATAATAAATTCTCGATAACCTTTGGATAGTTGCATTTTGCAGTATGGACCAAACTATACATTGCACATTTCTGCAGTCAATTTACTGTAAAGTTGATGCACATGTGATGAAGACAGTACAGACAGCACTAGACTGACTCACTCYAAAATCTGTGGAATGATTAAACAGATTGCAGGTAGCTTAACAGTAACTCTTACTTTATCATGGTGTGAATAAAAGCAGATTGCTGTGCAGTCATGGAGGATCAGAAGCCCAGCCTGAGTATTTTGTGCTGATCTTCCCTGTCTAGATATCTTCCTATTTGGACCACCAGCTGAAATTGATTTAAATGGAAGAACTAGTAGGGTTTTGATTGTGTGCTTAGTTGCTCTGATGTCTGGGACATACCTTGTACAATAACATAAGGAACAAAGCCTGTTCCTTTATCTCACTTCTYTTAGCGATTTCAAGGTGGAGGACATAAGGCTTAAAGTGATATTTTTGCTCTAAATTTTGCTCAGATAGCATCTCTCTGCAGAGGTTCAGAATACAAAACACTTACGCCCGTTCTTGAAGTCCTTAAGCAGAACACAGTGAGAATTCTGAAGCCCATTTAACACTGAAGGATGGAGCAATACATGATAGCGTTAGGCAAAAGGAACAGTTCATAACACATTACAAAATACATTAAAAAAATTAAAGAAACCTACTGTTGGGGACAATCAAGGGTAATTCTGCTAGGATGCAGAATTCTGGATTTATATCTCCAAATTTTGAGAGTTCTGCAGAGTTTTACCTGTACAACTCTTTCAAAAATCAAAGGAGCCATGCTGATAAACTGAAACATGGAGGAATTAGTGTACAAAGAAGCTGAGCATTGAATACATAACCTATTGCTTTAAGATCACTGTAAATATCAAATTAAATGTGTACTAATCCATGTTTATATGTTATTACTGTGTTAGTTTCATAGATACAGTAGCATGACTATTATTAGTTTTATGGAGTTTAATGAACTTTGTATTCCTCTGTGAATGCTCTGAATGCTGCAAACAAAAAAGCACAACAGTATTTTTTCAAGTTCTCTTGGGGCGATAGCAATGTCACTATTGTTCAGTTTTACAGATTTAGCAACATTTCATCATACATTGCTCTATTAATAACGTATCTTTCTTTAAAAGTACTGTCACTAGGAGATAAAAGCATATGTGATAAGTCTTGTCTAATCTCATTCATCTGCCTTTACAAAATGCCCCAGACATTTTGTGGGAGAATATGCTGCTTTTGCTTCATGCATTGTTTGTATTTGGGGGTGGGGCAAGGGAATAATAGGGCATTTTGCAATGGTAATTTCATCAAACATGTTTTTTTCATTATTATTGTATTTGTTAGAAACATTTTGATTTAGTTTCTTTCTGTAGATAGAAATTTGACAATAGCTTTTTTTTCAACTAACCATTTGATTTCATTAGACTAACAACTTCTCACATTTAGTRGTATTCGTATCAATGTCTCCATATCAGCTGCATTTTAACTTCATAAAAAAGGAAATGTGATTATTATTTTTGTCATACTAGATTTTGCTGATCAACTAAGTACTTCTGCACCAATCTACATATTAATATGCATGTTGTAGTCTGTACAATTGTTCAACATCAAAATATCTGTTTAATTTATGTCAAATGTCTGTAAAATAAATGCATTGTTCTCCATTTCAGTCTGATAGAATAAGCAGGATAGTAAATAAATGTGTAAATGAATCATCTGTGTCTCATTTCAGTTCTATTCATGAAATCGCTTAACATTGAACATTGCATATATATCAAAACAATAATTCATAGTGTCTTCAGATGTCATTACTTAACAAAATTATACAGGGATCTCTGACAGATATTGTGTACAGAAATAAATCACTTGGCTATGCAAATAAAGTCAGAATCCATTATTTTTTAAAAAAAAAATTAAATGTAGTGATTCTAAGCCTTTTTCTTCCCTCTCTGGTCAGAATTAATGCTAATTACACCACTGTGATAGATATAAAGCCTCAAATGACTTTACAAGGGTGAGTAAGCAGTATTGCCTGTAGGATGGAAAACAGAACCATGGAAAGATTTTGCAGCCTTTTTTGGCTAGTCTAACCCAGGTACCTCAGCCTAATATTCAGGTGTAGGGGATAAACCAATCTCTTGTCCAGCTTAAAACTGAGAAAATTGAAGTTAYAGTGGAAATTATTTTACTCCTTTAAGATGAGCCATGAAAATAACMGGGTTTTTTTAGGAGTAAAGTTTTGCTGCAGATCCACCTACAATAGAGCAACTCTACCATTCAGAAAACAATATCATTCAGTCACCTTCAAATTAGAAAGTTGTTTTTAAATTCCAACATCTGAATMGCACTGCAATGAAATAAAAATGGAAGTCCAAGTTCGTCCTGCTGATTACAATCTTTATGAGAGCACAGAGATGCTTTAGTTTCACAACCACACTGTGCTATAGATCTCTTAGTACACAATTCACTGCACTGCAGAACTTCTACTTTCAGCTTTTAATCTAAGAGTTCACTCTATGAATGTGTAGCACTGCACATAAATCTAAACTTGTTCCATCTTTCTGTTCTACCTTAAATTCATTCTCAACTTCCTTTTTCCTTTAAAAAAAAAAAACCAAACCACATTCTTCTTATTGCTTGTCCAAATCTCTTCTTCTTTGCCTTGATCTGAATCATTGCATTTTAAGGAAACTATTGGGGGGTTATATATTATCCAATAGCCAAGCAGTCTGCAGCCCACACATCTAATCATGGTACCCAAAAGTGTTTGCAAAGCTGCAGTTCCATGTGCACATTCCAGCTCTGCTACATGGTTTAATCCTGCTACAAGACCCAGGCCTCTTCAGATTTTGGATGTGCAGAAATGAGGCTAATCACACAGGAGAAAAAAGAGGGAGCATTTTCCAAAAAGCACTGGTCAGTCAAGGGAACAAGATACACCACTGTAGTTCCTGGCTCAGCATCTCTTGAATCATGCCATGAGCTCAGGAAATCTTTCTGTTCTAGCTATTTCATCTTCTCCAATCTTCTTCTCTTCCTCCATTCTTTCTTGAGGAGCACATTAAAAAAAAAAAGTCCAGAACCTCAGTATCTTATCCCAGATCCAAAGCAGCCTAAAGTTCCTAGAGGAACTGACTCGATGCTGGTGAGAAACAAAAATGTAGAAAATCTCCACTATTTTATTGGTGCAATCTGACCTATGGCTGAACACAAATGCAGCTAGAAGGCAGAAAAAGTATTTTATGATAGCCTGCAATTGTGATATGTGGTTGGGATTAGGTCCTAAAGAAAAAAATATTTTTGGCAGACCAGAAATAGAGCAGGTCAATAGAAATCATACTGACAGAATACTGAGATAGCAGTAGGTTAGCAAAAAAGTACACGACCATAATCTATTCAGAGAAAAAAAAAAACCCCAGCATTTCTAGATATAAATATTAGGAAACTAAACTACCTAAATATTCAGGATATGATTTTAACCTTATTTTATTGAATAGGCTTAAGCCATGTTTCTGCTGACTCTCTGAATGCAAATTTTCATTGAGTGAAAAACAGACACTATTAATCAGATGATGAGGAAAAACTAAGCAGTTTTGTTAGTTAACATCAGGAGGCCCAGACAGAACAAGAGTTTACTCAATGCTGCTAAAAAAGCATTTTTGGTCTTAAGAAGTACTTAATAATGTTAAACTACCATAACTATAAAATATATCTTGTTTGCAGACAATAAAGACATATCAAGCATATGGCACCAGAAGAATTGGTGCCATTCAATAACATTTTTAGGTTATTATAAGTAAGTTTGATTTATTTCTCACCTTTCATTCTCATGCATTCTACAGATTATCATATTTCCCACAGTGGAAATCAACACAGCAACAATTTATTGTGAATCACYGCTAAATTACCATTTAGGTATTCCTGCTGTAAAACATTCAGGTTGAGTAATGTCATTGACTGTTGTTGAAACTACTAATGAAACTATTGCTTTACTTTGCAAATGAAATCTATTTTTATGATTTGTTTTCTTATGTTGCAGTTTTCAAATGGCAATTTGCCATTATTCTTCTTTAACTGTCTTCCCAAGACAGTTTGTTTCTACTAGATGGCAAGAGGCAAGCTGTGAAGTATCAGTATACTATTCATATCCATGCTATGAAAGTCAAAAAAGCTTCTTCAGATATTTTTGCAATTTAGTGCATTTATTATGGAAAAGAGCTCAAAGTGGGCTTTAATCCGTTTAGACTCTGGACAATCCACAGTTAAAAGAGCCACTATGAATGCCCAACTGCAGGAAATGGTCCTAACTTATTAAACCTTTAGACATCCAATGACAAAACACAGATCCATAAAGAAGTAAAATCCATTTGCACAGACACTCAAGAAACTATTTGTATTTACCACGTTTTCTGTTTTAATCTCTTACTGGTTTAGATTTAATAATTTCATTAAAACATGTTAAAAGGCTCGCATAATTATACCATTCTTGGAAAGAAACTGGGTTTGCAGTTCTTCAATCCTTTACCAAGATGSTAACAAAAACATCTTATCCCTGTGACTCATCTTCCAGTGGCGAGTCTGCTGACCACTTGAGCAAGTGACTCTTTATATATATACATAAAACACCCACACATGCACACAGCACATATGGAATGTGGCACTGTCTTAGCACCACAGTCTGCAAACTGAAACTCTGCAATTCTTTGCTTATGTGCTACGATATAGCTACGATCTAGAGAGATTTCTCAGTTCATCAAGGCACAGCAGAAAGATCTCACAGTTCTCACAACTCTAATTCCTATTTGAAACAAAACAAGTCACATACAAAAAAAAAGAAACAAAACATGTCACAGGACATCATTTTTCCATGCACACAGAAAAAATGGAAGTGTTAACACACGGGGATTGTTATAAGCCTTAAATACCTGGCAGTAAATTAAAACATACATAGACTGGAATAATTTCATCCTAGCATGAAAAGTTACATCTCCAAAAGAAGTTTCTTATAGCAGAAACAGTACAACTATCAGTTTAATTATCAGCAATTCTTGTTTGCCAGACCACCCTTCTCATCAGAAGCATATAAGCAAATCCTATTTCATAACTGCAAGCAGGTTTCACATGTTTACCTTGCAAGATGGGAGAAAAACTCCAACTTTTCTATTTAATATCTATTTAATAGATATTTAATATCTATTTAATAAATATTTAATAAATATTAAATAAAAATATTTAATAATTTAATATTTAATAAAACTAAGTCAAAAGTTACTCACATTTCTTGGAGAGAAAAAAAAATAAGATTCCCAGTAATCAAGAGAAAGAAAGACCTTAGTAGATACAGAAAGAAAATAAATTTTTTAGTGTTAAAAAATAACGGAAAAGAGAAGCTACTGTTTTTCATATCTGAGACMTCATTCTCACCCACAAAAGCAAATRAAGAAGAAAYAGATTTAAACAGGCACTACTACATAAATATTCCACTACCTCTGCTTTCTGTAAGTACAGTTTCATTTCAGTGTTTCCCCCCAATTAACAATGAAATTGATTTTTTGATAATCAGCATGTTTTATTTCTTTGGAATTTCTAGTCATGACTTGTGCAGAATTAAAACTCAGGGACTGTCAGCAATGTATCCAGAGCTCACAATGAATAGAATTGTAATTCCAGAGGTGTACTGATGCTGCAAATTAATTTGACATTCATTGTGATGAGTGATCAAGGCAAACTACTTTGCTATTGTGCATGTGTTCAGACATATTGTCTGTCACAATAGCTATTTACCCAGTGTTAGAAATCTAATGAAATCTACAAACCTCCCTTTCTTAAACMACAGTAAATTATTTCCTTTCCATTTGGAAGATTGGGTTGAAAACCACCAGATTTAGTTTCACCGATTCAAATGAATCTCAGATTTTTTGGTGCTCACTATGACTGATCTCTGACATTTCTACAGATATACAATRAAGTGTGTCTCTCTTTAATATTTACACAGTATTTAACATTGTTACAAGTTTATCCTCTTTCTTCCAGTTTGCTAAACACATTCAATGCTCAGCTAATCAGTAGAGCCAGAGAATCATATTTCCAAGGCCTTATTTTCACGCTGGGAACAGCTGCAAAGCTGTTWGTTCCTAGTGTCTGGCACATTTAGCAAAATCAACAAACACATAAATATATTATTACTTCTAAACAAGCAGACTTTCTGAGAGGTCTCGAATGATCATTTCACAGAAATATAGTTACCTAAACTGCAATTATCTCAGRTATAACTCCAYAGAAAACRGTGCCGAATGTCAATCTGCTCCRTATACCAGAGACACAAGTATTTGGMCAGTAATTTAGGGACTCTTTCTGGGTATYTTTATCAGAAAATCTTCATTCACATAACCAGTAATCAGTAAATATAATTTATATTCGTTAAAGCATGTAAACACTATGGATTTGTTTCATKTACTTGAACACATTAATTGGTCAGAGGGCTGCAGAGGAAGCACCTCTYCTATGAAGACAGGCTGGGAGAGTTGGAGTTTTTCAGCCTGGAGAAGGCTTTAAGGACCCCTTATAGAAGCCATCAGGTACCTAAAGGTGGCTACTAGAGACCTGGAGAGAGGCTTTTCCCAAGGACAYGTAGTGATAGGACMAGGGGGAATGGTYAAAGGGTGAAGGAGGGTAGGTTTAGGTTGGACATTAGGAAGAAGCTCTTTACTGAGAATGTCWTGAGGCACTGGCACAGGTTGCCCAGAGTTGTGGACTYGCCATCCCTGGAATTGTTCAAGACCAGGGTAGATGGAGCTTTGAGTAACCTGGCCAAGTTGATGGTGTTGCTGCACTTGACAGGGGACTTGCAACTACTTGTTCTTTAAGGATCCTTCCAATCCWAGCCATTCTACAATTCTRTGATCTTAGCCAAGAATTCCATATAACTTCATCAGGAGTTTTGCGTAAGGGCTATAAGAGCAGGTCCCTGGTTAAAACAAGAGACATTGAGAAACGTCAAAATGTGAGAAGTATTTGCTTCTGGCAGCAAGTAAGGTGGACAACAGTCAGTGYTACACAGCATTCCAACTTACCATTCTTCTTTCTAGGGGGAGTCACAAACATTAAGACAAAACAATGGTTTCATATTCAGTGATGTGAATGCACCAATGAACACGGCTCATGATTATATAGCAACTGCATTGTCTTTAACTCAAGTCTCATAAGCAGTTCTTCAGCTGGGACAGAATAAAATGCCTTATCAGTTCCTTTTCTGTAAGAATTAATCTCAGCAAAGGGGAGGAGTTCATAATATCGAATACTGTAATACATTTGTCTCCAAAACTGCATTAMATTAACTGAGAATAATGCAGCCTTTATCCTTTCATACATATATTAGCTTAATGAGYCATTAAAGTGTCTAGTATTTAAAGCATACAAAGAAATCCGTAGTTTAACTTTCAGAAATCATCCAAATATCTTACAAGTGCCAATAGTACTCTCAATAGGAGAAATTTAGCCTTTTATTTCTTTTTAAATTGCTCTTCTGTATTATTCCATAAAATGCATTTATTTACAAGAAGACAGTTGAAATCTTTAAYACTGAATCAAGTCATCTAAGTTGGAAAAAAMTCAAAATGGAAAMATATATGYTGGATAATACCCTGCTCCAAATCAGATSCCAGGAAATTAGACTCATTTCCTCTTTTACTTTCTCCAGATAATTAATCATAAAATTCTTCCTTTCCCAATGATCAGAGTTCCATAAGGAAATCTGTCCCCTTGGAAGCAACAATGTCCACAAAGGGGCCATGTGCTTTGGCAGAGACCTCCAGGTCTCCCAAAGAGGCTGTTGAAACACAGAAATGTTGAGTTTAGACCTCACCAYGGGAATTCCCCAGCACTCACATGGCCTGTGAATGTGACAAAGGGAGTCATTGTTTCAGCCTTGCCACTTTTGTAAAGTCCAAACTATTTGAAACCACAGCAGATGCATGCCCAGAGGATCAAGGAAAGAGAGAACACAGTTGCAGATCYACAATTATTTTCTATTGCAAACCAGCCTCACCCATCTATTTTTGCCTTCTCAGAAATTTACTGCATCTAATTTCTTCTGTATGATTGGCTCAGGAACACCACCCATAAATCTGTGAAACGTTTACATGGTATTATCCTTGCATAATCTTGGCATACTTACAATGAAAATCCTTCATCAAATGTAAAGATACTTTCAGTTATTTCTAGACAGATACGATTTTCCAAMATCTGTTCTCTTAGTCAGTATTCTACCAGAAGTCTGGTCTGTCCTGTATTTCTACAGATGATGAATAATTTCAGTTATATTATTTTTAAAGAACTTTCGAGGCTCAATTACTTTGATTTTTCCATCATTCTATAGCTCATAACTATTACCCTTGACAAATWTGAAAAGGTATCTTACAGCAGAACAGCATTTTAGCTGGTTACACATATCAAGAGTATTAAACAATCTCCTTCACCTTTGTTCCAAAGTAACTGCACATAATACTATATAACCTCTATTATAACTAAATGTGTGTTTCATGGTTGTGAGAATTTTAATATATCTCATTCTAAAGTCTACTGGTTCGATTTGTCTGATGGCTCAGCACTCCTAGTAAGATTTTTTTTTTAAAAAAAAGAACTTGTACTGTAATGCTTAGGAGGAATTACAGTTTGTGAGCCAAGGAGCAGCTCTGTTATGCAACAAAGGCTGTAATACAACACACYTGAAAAAGCTGAGCAGCTTTGAAAGTGTGCCTTTTATGCAGAAAAGAYTTCTAAAGGGCTAAACTGGACTAACATTGCAAAACCTTTGATAACGAACCTTGGAGTTTTC
Source organism: Malurus melanocephalus (assembly GCF_030028575.1). NCBI lineage: Eukaryota > Metazoa > Chordata > Aves > Passeriformes > Maluridae > Malurus > Malurus melanocephalus. Next base: position 2,402,486 of record NW_026623264.1, read on the forward strand.
AATGCATGACTTATTTTTTCCACCTTCCTAGCTTCTCTGATAACTATTTTTTAAGAGGATTCTTGACTCTAGTTGAGACAAGATGAAAATAACAGAAGACCATTTCACCCAGAGATATAAAAGGAAAGGAAGCCTTCAGAGCACAGAAACCACTGCAATCTCTAGTGTTTGTGGGAAAAAAGAAAAACAAACAATGGAGAATGTTTGATGGGGACAACTGAAACTCCTGAGGTGCTAGAATGTGCAAAACACATTTGCAGTAACAGTGCAAAATAGTGATTGAGGTAAACAGTGGTAAGAAATGACACTGGATCTCAGCATATTTTCCAAGATATATATATATAAAGTTATTTAATCTTACACTGTTGCAGATTATGGACTTTATAGTCTGTTATGCCTGCTAAAGAAGCTCTGTATTCCAGCAGGGAGTTCTGCCAAGCCAAATTAAACTAGAATTCAGCCTACTCATGTGCTATACTCAAATTCCTTCATTTCCCCATATCTATTTCCTTTTAAAGTACAAAATAATTATTAAAAATTGAATTTATGCAATGTTAATAGTTTATACTCACCTGATAAACATGCAGAAGATGTATTCTCAGTAGCACATGCACATAGAGCACACATATGTACCATRCCTATACATATATATACACACATATACACACAGCTGGCCACACATACCATGGAATGGTTTTCGGGTCGGAAAGGACCTTAAAGATCATCTGYTTCCAACACCCCTGTGCTGGCCACCTGCAAAGCAGCAGTGCGGTCCCATCCTGCCCACACCTGCACCAGCTGCTGTTGGTAAGGGCTGCWGGGGGCAAGGACAGGGCARGGGAGTGCTCCCTTCACCCTGTGARGCAGCAGGGCAGTSAGWGTCACAAGCAGGAGTGGCATCCTCTGCCAGCCTTTGCCACAGCTGGGAGGCTGATCTCAGTACTGGCCTCTCACAGAATCACAGAATATTCTGAGTTGGAAGRACTCACAARGATCATCAAGTCCAACTGCTGGCCTTGTACAAGACAGCCCCAAGAACCCCACACATCCATGACAGCATTGTTCAAACGCTTCTCAAGCTCTGTCAGGCTGGTGCYGTGACCACTTCCCTGGGGAGCTGTTCCAGTGCCYGACCACCTTCTGGGTGAAGAACCTTTTTCTGATGTCCAACCTAAACCTSCCCTGACACAGGTTTAGACTTTTCRCTCGGGTCCTGTCCCTGGTCAYGACAGAGATCAGTGCCTGCCCTTCCTCTTCCCCTCACAAGTCATGGACTGCAGTAAGATCTCCCCTCAGTCTCCTCCTTTCCAGGCTGAACAGACACAGTGCCCTCAGCCACTCCTCACATGGCTTCCACTCAAGGCCCTTCACCATCTTCGTTGCGCCCTCCTTTGGACACTCTCTAATAGTTTAATGTTTTTTCTATATTGAAGTGCCCAGAACTGCACACAATGCTCAAGGTGAGGCAGCCCCAGCCCAGAGCAGAGCGGGACAATCCCCTCCCTTGCGTGGCTGGCGATGCTGTCCCTGATGCACCCCAGGATGCGCTTGGCCCTCCTGGCTGCCAGGGCACTGCTGGCTCATGCTCAACTTGTCATCARCCTGGACCCCCAGGTCCCTTTCTGTGGCACTGCCTTCCATCCTCTCATTCCCCAGTCCGTACACACAAACAGGGTGCTGCATCCAAGGTGCAGAACCCAGAACTTCCCAGCTCACTTCACTAGAAATTAAGTTGGAGGAAACAAAAAATCAGTTCCCATGCTTCACAGWGATGAAAATGTTTGGAAGCTTTATGACATCAGGAGTCAGAATCAATACCCTCTAGAAGAATTTCATGCTGTTTCCATGGAAAGAAAATGTCTTGAAACAGGTTCTTTCACTCAACATGCAAAGGGCTAATCCCCAGTCACAGTCGAGGTTATGTCTGGTTTCCTTCATATGGCAAAAGAAGTTTCTTTCTTCTGATCTTTGTTCTACAGCTGCTGCAATTACTGATATGTTAAACATAATTTGTCTGTTTTGGAGCAGTACATCAACATTAGAGTACACTGAAGTAAAGTATCACAGAACACTTAACGTTGCAATTTCTTTCTTCATTGCCTAATAAGAAAAAAAGACAAATTAGGAGTCACAGTGTGAATGCAAGCTAGAGAACCCTGTTTGCTTATTCATCAAAAGAATCGAGAATCTGTTCAGACATACAATTGTTAGTAATGTTTARCCAATACATGTGCTACCACCATCACATCTTTCTAGACCCATTAGCTGTAAACAGATCTTTAGGCACCCAAAATATAGAGCAGGCTACAGAGAGTGGAGGAATCTGCATTTTGGGACTATGTATCTTTATTTATGATGGTTTCAACAATGAGAAARGAAGCAGTTCCCAAAGAGCCACAAWTAAAAGCTGGAACTGTTCTTTTCTGCCCTCTGATTAAGTACTTATTAAAGTCTCTCTYTTCATACAGCAGAGGTTGCTCTTGACCAAGTCATGCAGGCACTCTGAAGAGGAAATATTTTTTGTGTAAAGGTAGAAGTACAAAACAAACAAAAAAATCAAGTCCAGTCACAAAAGCTCACAAGCCCTGGGATAACATAATGATGCTAAACCACATCATTTTGCTAGATGAGAGAAGGGTGCATTTTTCAGGAATGGCCTGCACATTCAGAACTGAGTCTGTTCTAACTCTTTATCAGCTGGGAAGAGGAGAATGAGATGAGCAGGGCCAAAGATAAGAGGTTTGCTCTTTATTTTTAAGGCAGACTGAGAGRCATAAAGAATTTTATCTATTCTCAGGCACAAGCATCTGAAAGACAAATGGATTCAAGGTTCTTGAAGCTGAAGACTGAATATCCAACCTAAATGAATGAATTTAATACTGGGAATGACCAGCTGGGACTATGTGGAATATTTCTGCCCAGTTCTRACAACTCAGAAATTCTCTCTTAGAGGCAGAGATTAGAAGATTCAACTTATTAGCATCAAACTGTCACAGACAGAAAACTCCTCATTTGTCAAATTAAATTATGGCTTGGGTCATGCTAGTTAAAAAGAAAGTCTGGTGAGACTTGAAAAAATTCTCAAGTTCTTGCTATGTTTCATACTTAATTTATTTTCAAGAAAGGAATGACTACTACACAAGCATTACCCTGTGTGCCTGCCCCTGAAAGGGGAAAAAGAGGAACCGACAGAGTGAGAAAAGCACCCTCCTTTCACAGCCTCCTGCCCCTGAAAGACTTCAGGAGAAGACTATTCACTGAGGTTAACTGGTTTGAGAGGCCTGAGTGGGTGGATCCATTGTCTTYAAGCCTTTTCCTGCTGAAACKGTCAAAAAATATGCCACATACAACAATAGTTTTGCAATATGGACAAGCGTCTTCCAGGCTGAAATGAAAGTCTTGTGAAACAGGCAACTAAGCAGTGGAGTGCCAAAAAAGCGTGATACTCACAGTGCACACAAATATATGCGTAACACACACACACATGTATGATAGCATGTGAAGGAAAGGGCTATAAGACAAAAAATTTACCTTCACTAATTCAGTTTTGTCATTGTCTTCCCGATGCCGGTAAATGCACTGGCTAAGAAGAGCGTACARTCTTTCCATGCGGGTTATACTGACATTCTCAGTTGCTGCAGTGACYGAATCCAGCACTTGCTGAAGCAAAAAAGTGGGAACTATAGCTCAGAACAGCACAAGATACATCCTGCTCTTTTATATTGGTAAATAAAAGTGGCACTTCAGAAAAATGATTAAATGTATCACAAGATTTAACTGGAAGAAGCAAATTAATATTCTATACTTCAGAAAAAAAGGYTTACATTTCAGACAATATTTTCTTACACATCACTGTATGACATCAGTGATCATAACTACCAATCAACTGCTTCTAGGACAGCGGGGAATGACATGATCCACTTTGTAGCTGCCACAGGAAAGTGATACACTTCATTAGAAATACACTAAAGGGCCCTGGAAAATATGTTTTTGGAAACAAGGGTACAGATCTTCCAGATACAGCTGTGCCAGATGGAAACAGAAGCATCCTTAGATGCTCACCTCTCCCCATGATCTGAGTCTGTACTCTGAATAACTCCGTCAGCTCCTACCTTTCAACTCAAGAGTGGATGAACCAGAGTAGCCTGTAGGAAATTACCAATCCCTCACACAGTTCCTTGTGCTACCAAAGATGTGAATGTGGTAATCTCTGGGAAAGCAGYACTAACAAGCTAGAGGCAGCACTGCTGGCACTGTTCAGCAGCTGTGGGTTGTGGGAGGCTGTGAAAATGCAGCTGAAGAGAGCAACCACAGCAAACACAAATGTTACTGCCTCACAACTGCTTGCCATCAGACTCGGCCTCCCTTCGATCAGCTACCACAAGATTTGARTTCTACACCTAATATCAAGCAAATAAGTGAACACACATAAAAAAGAAACCTCCAACAAAACAAATACACAAACAAACAAAATCAACCAAACAAAACCAAGCAGCTCCATTTTGGAGAGGCTCTCTGGCACAAGCAGCGAGTTCCAGTGACATCCATGTTAAGGAAACAAGTCTTCTAAAASATGTATTTTGTGACTATAGCTCTCTCCTCACAGCTGGAACACATATGAGCTAAAACATCTGTAAGAKCTCTGCCCTACCATTTCTCCAGTCAGTAGGCAATAACTTCAGATTGCATGYTGATAGCACTCTGATTCTAGAAAAACTGATGTGGCTTCTTCAAATATACAGGCAGAACAACACGAACAACACAACCCCCTGAAATTTGCTTCCTCGGGAAGCCATCTCAGGAAGCTGATTTAACCTCTACAATTTAGATCAACACTTAAAAATGTGACAGAAATTGTGCTGGCAAGCCCTTTACCAAAGGGGATTTCTCTCTGGTTACATTCTCCTCACACATGGAAAAACAACCACATAATACTCCCTTTCTCATCATGGCAGATAAACAGCAGCTTCCTCCRTTTTAACCAACCTCCAGGACTTCAACCTAGCAATTTTCTGAATTTTTCTCATGCCTATGTCTCCTGAAGGGCAGATCCTTCTTTTAGCCTCTCCAGTTCATGCAAAGAAACTTTTTTTCCCCCTACAGCTAGGCCCATGTTTGATCTTTTCCCCAACTGGACCCTAGGTCAAAAACTTCTCTCCCATGTAGGACTGGAAAAACCTTTTAACACTGTAATTGTATGGATGCAAAATTCTAACACTGAATTTTGAAAGCATTTGAGAAAAGGAGGCATTAATATTTTTTCTGTGATGATCTTTAGGTTACCCTCCTAATTTCAGGTTTAAAGTCATCACTGATAAAATAAAGGTCCTTTTCCTTGTTCCTAATTAATGAAAATGGCAAACCAAAACACCCATTTCCCCAGTTCATCATAAAAACTGCTAACCAACTGCWGTCACAGGTTGTCAGTGAGCTATTTTAAAATTCAATGAGTCTTTTTACATTGAAACTTAGGAAGAGAGCACAGTTTCCTAAAATTTAGTTTACTAAAAGCAAAAGTAGCCATGTACACCAGCAGTGGAAACAACGGTCATTWCAGGTTGAATGATTCCATAAGCTATATATCCYTCTCATTAATTGTTTGAATTRGCATTGGTTAACAACTAACTTAATTTACAACTGTACAGGTAGAAAGAAAACAACCTACTTCAGTATTAACAAAATTGAAATTAGACTTACTCTGAGCTCAGAGTAATCCACAGACACCACCCGTGTGGGAATGTTCTTTGCTTCCCTGTCACATACTGGCAGCTGCTCATCCACCCTAGAATGTCCCACACAAGTTGTATGATGTACTCGTGAATCTGGAATTACACACATTTTTTTAAGTCAGTATTTCTCTTTATCTGGAATCAGCATCAGTGCAGTATCCTGTACCTGGAAAACAGTAGCCCTCTGCAATAACAGACAGAACTKTTGCCATTTTTTTTACCAAGAAATGCTTAACTTCTGTCTTTCTCGAGCTGCTCCATAAAAACTAGAAACTCAGGCATGATAAAAAGCACTAGAGTAAATAAGAAAGCACTAGAGTAAAACTAAAAACAAATATTCATACTGCCACTACAGCACTACACAGTAAACATGAAGTTAAAAAAAAAAAAACCAAACATGGTGGAAAAAGAAGTTAGAAAGAAGGTTAGGAAACCCATCTACACATCTTACATTTCAAACATTTGGACATAATTCTTCTATTCCACACAGGTCTCTGGGTCCACACTGTGTAAAGTACAGTTTAYTCTTAGGCTGCTTAGGTACCATTTGAAAAACACACCACACCATGAAAAAAACCCCAGTTTTTGTAGAAAGCCATGACTTTAGCCAGCATAACTAGAGGAGCAGCATCATTACGCAAGAAACATTGTGTGGTGATTTGAGAGAGACACAAAAGGAGTAACAGAATCAAATTCAAGGAGGCTAAAACTTAATAAATAGTGTAACCCCCTGCAAGAACAAAAAGGAGCTAAATTACCTGTTTGACCTTTCACTTACCATTTGAGCCWCCATCTAAAGAAGCTCTGGCTATCTGGCAATCCTGCATTTCACTCTCCTCTTCTAGGTCTGAGCATTCAGAAAGCACAAGATTCTTTTTTTCAGCAGGGGATTTAGCCACAAGGATCTCACTTTCGCTTTCACTTTCTGCCTCATTTTTCTGCTGTCCTTGAAGCACATTTTTGTGCTCTTCTACAAGACCGTTCTGGGGGAATGGAACCTGAACATTCTTCTTCTTGGCTGCAATACTTGAAGGGTCTTCCTTCATTTTACATTTTCTTTTTGACTTATCTACAAAGAGATACAAAAAAAAAGTTATCCAAAACATTCCAAAAACAGTTCTTTCTTCAAAATGCAGCATCACCATCTTACTTAACTTGCAAGGAAAATAACCACAGGAGCCTCAGTACCATCTTCCTACATGTGTCTGGAGAAAAGACTGCAAGTTAATGGGATCAGTTCTCCATTAGATATGTTATAGGCAGGGAAGGARAACACTCTGTTTCATGTAACCAAAAACCAGCTGAATATTCAGAACAGCCACAGACAATGTTTTGGAATTCAAGATGTGGGTGTCATTAAATGTCAGTAGGGCCATCAAGGCCAGGCTCTTACAATGTCAAGCAGCCACTGCACTTCAACTTCATAACTACACTGACAGAATGACCTCAGGATTTAACCCACATTTTGAAGCAGCATAATGAAAAATTTAATGCCTCTGGCATGAAGAACCAAGCATCACAGGAACCTGCTCTTAGGCCACAGGAACAGAGAAGGTATCAGTGATGTCAGCACTTTCTCCAAGAAGGTTTCAATAAAACATAACCATTAGAGCAGGGGGGTACTGGCATCTACAGGTGCTGCTGGCATCTTCCATTATTCATTACACTTTGGGTCTGCTTTCCTACATTTCACAGAGCAAAGAAATGTGTCTGGTGTGGCTGGTTACAAAGTCTTAAAATGAGACAAGTCTTAAAATCTTCAGCATCAAAAAACTTACCTCTTTCCTTGCGAGATTCTTTAATTTTTTGGCAGCGCTTTTCAAACTCTTGATCCATTTCATGCCTCACTATGGAATATGCTGTATCACTCAAAGTACAAGCTTTGTGTCTCAAAAGATCTGAAATTTTACAGTCAGAACTGAGCGTTTTGTCTGAGCATTTCATTCTCAGTCAATGAAACTCTTTATTTTGGTTACTTAGAATGAGTTTTCTTTTTTCATAGGCAGGTTCTGAAAGGTTATCTCAATCAGTATTTTCAGCATAACAACAGAAAAGTTAATTATTTAAGAAAAAGTGCTAGTTARCAATCAATACATGTATCACAATTCCAAACCCAAACAATTTATCTAATGCTAAAACACTTACAACCTGGCAGGCAATGCTCTCTGGGGTTGTTTAAAATTATCTAATCCCACAGCTACTGTACAMAGACAAAATTTATCAATTTATATGTTTAACATTTTTCCAGATTAGGGATAAAAAACACAGCCTCACCTGCAGGCCCTTTATTTGGGTTGTACTTTAAAGCATTGCTGCGGATTAGATCGATGTCCTTTAGAAAATCTCTTGCAGTTAGGTAYTGGTGCATGTCAATCTTGGAGAGAACAATTGAGAGGTCCATGGGCTGTTTAACAATGTCCTTGTAGTTGGGTGCCTACAAATTAAATATACATGCTCAGAGATTTGAGGTACGAAGACTAACTTTTTTTTATAAAGTTAAATACAGGAATTCTTAAGAGCCAGAGATGTCCATTTCTTTACTGAGAGCATGGAAGGAGCCAAATGACTTTGAGGATATCTATGTTTTTATAGTTTATTCACATCTTGAAAACTACAAGGAAAGGAAAAGACAAGCCAGKGGATGCTTAAGGGAATGGGATTTTGCTGAAAACTGTTTTAAAACTACAACTGACTTTGAAGTACATGCCCCTGGCTTAGACTTATTCAATAAATGTAATGSAAAGTGTATGGGAGAAAAAAAAAACATGCAGCCCTTATGGTTGATTATGTACTGAGGAAAGCCCCAGATGAAACTGAKAATAGCATCTGAAAATTTATTTTACAAACTGCTGCTTCTACTCCTGTTCTCACAGAAAATATTGACAGATAATCAAAGAGCTTTAGACTGTTTTTAAAACAGCCCTATAGGTACTATTTGTAAATATAGAGAAAGTGACCTCTTTGCTTTTTAGTGCTGTAACACGTCCATGTATCCAAACCTTTTCAAGGGCAAATTGTGTCAGCATTTGTTGTAACTGGCACTTGGACTAGATCATCCTTCTAGATCTCTTCTAACTAAAATATTCTAAAGTTATAAAGACATTTTAGGAAGAACACAGGGCTTTCAGTGAAAAACAGTTAACATTTGAGAGCCTCAAGAAGTAAAGTAAAAGCAAAACTCATTTCTTTCATCTTGGAAAATCAGAATAGTACAGTCTTGACATCAAAGATAAACCTTCCAAGAAAGAGCATCACACAGCAAGAAATATAAACACAGAGGAATATGAATACACACACCTATAATGGTATTGTAAGTCAACACTAACCTCCTCTGGATCAACGGGCTTTGTAAATGCTCTGAAACGTTTGTCAATGACAAGTCTTTGAGTCACATCTCTTAAGTAAATCCTAAGTTCACGCAATGTATCCTCTTCCTGCTCTTCCACCTGTTTTATTTCTTCCTCTGTCAGCTTCCGAGGCTTGGGTGGTGGTGCTACAGGCAGCACCTCCAAAGGCCGGCAAGCTTAAATTAACCAGAAAATTGTAGTTAATTGATGGTACTCATATGCAAACATATGAAAAATGATTGATAGAAAATGATCACCGAAGAGAATATCGGATTAGCTGTTAACCTAGGTTTAGAAAAGTTTTGTATGCAGAATATCCTCCTCACTTTTGTTGTTTTTTACTGCAGGAGGTTGAGCAGCTTGCTTCATAACTAAGTCCTCAAAGAACTGTCTTCTTTCAGCACAGGTAGGACGTGGGATTCTGAAAACTTCTTCATATTCATTATTAAATAATGCTTTTATCTAGAACATGAAGAGAAAAAATACCTCAGTTATACAAGGCCTCACAAATTACTTACATTCTGCACCAAAAAAGATGAGTACCTCTCTGAATTAAACTGAACTCATCTTGATAAGACCATAAAACATTATCTTCTTGGCCTTAAAAGACTRGGCTTTTATAGCATGACAAATTAAAATGCCTTCTCTAAGGAACACCTTCTAGATTTTGAGCTCCTTGAAGAAACTATATGATAAACAACTGAGAAAGGAGTGATTGGAGATTCACTACCTCCAAGGCTGCTAATTTTGTATTACCTGCCTTGCTGTCCTTTGGCTTGGCTCGTTATGGCAGCTGCACAGRGAAAATGGCAAGGCTCACCAGAAAAGTGCTGGCTTTTTAGTAAACTGTTTGGCATTTCTGTAATTTTATTTTAAATTAATCTAAATAACCTCCCAAGATGTGTTCCGTTTTTCCATTTCTACTACCAGAATAAGGAATTCCTTATTTTAGAAGGTACTTATTAATAGTATAAAAACTTCTGTTACTRGGACAAAATAATCAGAGCAGCACATTCACATTTTGAACACCTTCCTCTATTGCACAGTCTCACATATCTATAAAGCTCAGCATGTCCTCTTAATGAATTTGTYAAAGAATAACCTAAAAATTTATTTACAATTTCCAATTTCCAATTTATTTCTGCTTAGACAAGAAATTGGAACTTAGCTTTCTAATTTCTTGAGTTTTCACCCAGATGAAGGAAGTAATTGAAATTTTTTTAAAACAATTTAAATTTGAAATTACATTCCRTCAATAGCAGTGGGACCTCTGTAGTTTTTCAGTGAAAATACCTGTGACTTTTCAGTAAAAATGTTTTCAGAAAAACAGTCTTTTTCCTAGCTACCATGTATTTTTTACTCAGGACACACTTAACCATCTTGAAGCCACCAAARCCATTGTCTGAAGCAAGCCCATACATCTGTCTAATAAGCTTGAATATGAGAGAAGGGATAAAAAGTGGGTCAAACTGAATTCCTACTCAGAAAACACTTTTTTAAATTGTCTAAGCAAGTTGTTTGTCTAAGCAAGTTTTGAGGGGCTGSGTTTGGGTGCCTGAGTAATGTCTATGAATTTGCTTAAGAGAGGCACATAATTCCASTGCTTCGGGGAGTCGTAAATTAGCAAGCAATTGAGTAACAAAGGAAGAAAAGCATTGACTGAAATACCTCTTCTGGGAGATCTCTGAGTTGCGCATTAGATGTCGCRAGGAGTAAAACTGGAGTAAACCTTGGGATGTTCTGAAGTAGTGTTGTAAAAACTGATCTCACTGTAGGTCCAACAGTMTCCCACCAGGAAGGGATTTGTGGGACATAGATGATACTTGGTGCTGTTCTTTGAGCTTCACGCATCAACTGGTAAAATTACAKCTTAGATAAGTAAACTACATCATGTAGAACAGGCTACTAAATAAATAGGTATCAGTCAAAATGTCTTATGAAATAAGAGGCATAAAGGCAAGACAAATCAATAAATGACTCCTTAACAATCAGGTTAAATTTTCACTTTGACTCAAATAYGGACATTGCTATGCAGACAGGAGCAGACCTGCCTGATTTCAAAACTACTTAGGTATAACTCCTAAAGAACCTGAGAACTCAGCCAATGGAGTGGTGTGCCTGAAGAAAAAAACCAAAGCTAACCCTTCAGCAAGATGTACTTTCCTGGCAAAATCACTTCACRCTGCAGTTACACCATTTTCAGTTCAGAGGGGGCACACACCCMATTCAGACTGGAGCACAGTCTGAACAAACAAAGGCCTATGTGAAAAGATGAAAGCTAASACAGCACAAGAGGCCTGGCTATAATCCATAACTTCAAGCACGTTTTATAACAGGTGACCAGTCCTTGGACTGTCTGAAGAGCTAAATCACTCACAGCCTCTCATCACCAAAGGACCCATCAGACCAGACAATGTGCTCTGGAAAATCACAAGCCACTGCCTACAGATGGCGCCTCAGTCACAGAAGACAACACCAATCTACCGCATAAAGGAAGAGGAACAGTCCTTTCACAGGACAAATTTCTCTGTGCACCATTTCAGATTAACAGTCTGCAAAGGACTTGTTCCTCAAGTGTGATTACTGACTATCCAGTCAMATTATGTGTCTGTCCTGACTTGTACAGCTCTAAAATGCTGCTAGTAGAGAACAAAATATTTTAATACAGTGATGCCAAAAAACAAAATGGATTTCCTGCCTAAAAGTAAAAAAGCAAAACAGCTCTAATCTGTTTATATTTCCTTTTCCGACTTAATGAAAACTCAACACTGTACAAATCTAAGTATTCCATTAATTTTAGTGCTTTTCTTGCATGTTCTGCAACAGTAAGAGCTGTATATGTATATATTTTAAAAAAACCAAACCAATATAACAAGTCTTTTCCTCAAAACCTTGGCTGCCCTACAAATTTAATTTAAAAGAAAAAAAAGGTACAGAATGTCCATGACATGCTGTCAGGTTGATGCAGAGCCATCTACTGGTAGCACAGAGTCTTAAGAAGCAACAAARACAATTTCTAAATCCCACTTCAGGCCAGCAGGATTTCTTGCCATCGATGGGTTTATTAGCAGCACTTCCTATTTTATTCAGCTGCTAGCAAGAGTCTCCCTGTTACTTCAAAATGGAAAACATGGCTATGTATAATATCCCTACTTGGCATCATTCCATCAGAAAAGTGGATTTTCAGACAGAAGTAAACATAACAGCATATTTAAATCAGGCCACTTCCATTGACAATGAATTTTGCTTAGTACACTAGTTTATACACTAATCCTATGAGACTAATGAGAAAAAAAAMCTACCTGTACACATGTTTCATCTGGTGATACGCTAGCAAACAAAGTTGGTGTGTCTAGTGTATAAATTGGAAACTTTTCCAGGGAATGTATTACTGCAGCTGCCAAATCAGAAGCTTGCCCAGATCCTGGYTCTTCAATTAGTATGAACCGTGGCCTGTAAGATGTTGGCTGGTCACGAGGATTTCTACAGCAATAAGAAGAAAGCAAGTTTAAAACTGAGTGATGTATAAGAAAACAGACTTTGAGGGTTTTTTTTTTTTATTATTATTCTTTTTTTTTTTTTGTAAATACTCTCCCTGTTCCACAAAATAAGCTGGTCTGTGAACAGGAAGACTATCAAAGCCTTTCTCACAAAATGGTACTCTTCCTCTGCTAAGAACCCTGCCAGTCCCCAGCATGTCTGCTATTCTTTTGGCTGTGTTAGGTAACCACTCCTAAATCCACAGAGAGACGGTCCAGCCAAATACCCCCTCAACAGTTCAGTTTGATGGGTCAGGACAGTGTACTCAGAACAGCAGTAATCAGCTGTATCTTCACATTCATGTCTCACAAATATTGATCTCCCCACACACACACACTCTTAACTCCTTCAGGCAGCATCCCTCACACAGAAAGGGTTTACAGACTCAGCTGTCTTTAAAATGGAACCATAACAAGCACAAACATACCTGCTAAAAGTGGAGAATTCTGTCTTTTTGTGATCAGGCGTTTTATGAGCTGGATTCTCTTCAGAGWTTGATGATGATTCCTCATCACTGTAAACCACATAATTTCCTGAAATAGTGTTTAAAGAGAAGTTTGTTAACTTTCCTGCATAGTCCATATCTCTATCTCACATTAAYACACCTTCAAAATCACTTCTATTGCATTCCATCATTTCAGTTCTATTTTCTGAAGAGTTCATTCTACCACAAATCAAAGGAGATTGCACAAGTCTCTACAAAGCTGTCCTATGTCCCRTGATTTGCATCAGGTATTATCTCTCTGTGGACAAAAACTTGTRGGATTTTCTCTTTATGATAAAGCTGGTTAGAAACAACTTCTGTAGTTCCCAGACACCTGAAAAACCTTTCTCCTGCTTTAAGCATTTATTTGAAAAGAGGTGCTGATAATCTAAATGTTGGATTCACCTCTACAAATTATAAATGCGATGTTAGCTATTGTCAGAAAGAGGGTGGTCCAGCAAAGAACACACAGTTTTTGACTGCCATTGAGAGTCACTGCCAGATCCACTCTGCTCTGTACACACACCAAGTATAAAATTATTATCTCACTATGACTGAGAAGTTTTAGTATGTTGATTGCATGAATCACAAGCTTTTGCTTTGGCAGATTTTTAAACAAGTGGAAGTAGRTGTTATACCTTGCTGTTGGTCCTTCTTTAGTGCAAGCTCTGCATGGGGAAAYACTCTCTGCAAGGTTTGTAAAATCCTTTCTAATGAGTTTTCTARCAGTGGCTTTGAAATAGCAGATARCGCTCGYCCAGGGGAAGGYGCAGCCCTCTGTGAAGCTGGAACAGTCTTCTGCATGGCCATGGAAAAATCATTTGCTTTTATTTTAATTGAATCCATGTTTATCTGCAGTCTCTCTCTGCTTTCATATAGCTGAGGATARCGATGCCGCAAAGCACAGAGACCAGTTTCAGCACATAAGGCTTTAATATCAGCACCACAGTATCCTAATAAACAAAACAAGAATCAAGTGTTACGTCAGTCTCAGACAAAATAGAATTCAAGGCCAATATTTCTGAAGTGCAACACTGAAAAACTTTGTATGAAGTCAAAAACTACGAGGTTAAGAGACAAAGAGTTGCTGCACTGCAGGAAAGTTCTGTTACRTGGCTTACAGCCTGATATCCTGCACTTAGGCTGAAGCCTGCTGGACAAAACTTTGCTCCTGGGAAAAATGTCCCAAACCTACCCAGGAGTCTGAGAGACAAAAATAAAATTGAAAGGAGCACCTAACTTTGCTCCCAAGGCATGCCAACTGCCTCCTCACTGCCTCTGTCTGCAGCAACATCCAAGAGCTCGAGCACTGCCTGGTACAAGGAGTAGGACTCAAGTCACCTGTACTAATCCACATTGTTTTCAAACTCACCTACACATTCTTCAGCCAGCTCTTCAAGTAAGCTGTCCGATGGCTTCGGGTTCCAGTCTCKTGTGTGAATTTTGAGAATTTCTTTTCTTGCCTGAAAACAGTTGCATTTTAGTTTGCCATAAGTCTTCTCTYAAAAGAACAATGACAACACAAATACACAAAACACCTTACATTAACACAAGTAATTTTCTTATCTGCTAAACCTTCTAATATGCTGTCTGGTTCTTCAAATGGGAAATTCAATAATTCTCAGCTTGTTACATTAAACTCTTGCTGGGGGTTGCAGTAAAGCAAAAGGCATTTACATCTTCCATAAAAATGAGCTTTTCCAAGTGTGAGACCTAATGATTCTGAGAAAAAGTCGTAGTAAAATTCATATCTACAAATGAAGATTTTTCATCAAAGCAAATTCTTTCAAATGTAGCAAAATTTCATGAAGTATTTCTTGGTACACAGATCAGTTATGGCAGATTTCTAGGATTCTACTACAGTAGAGAATCATGTATTAGATCTTTTCCATGACAATTCATCTCCTCTTCCTGGGAGCCGATGAAAACTGGAGAAAAATTTTTGTGCACGTGCTTTCAATACAATAAACCTATTTATCTTTTTCCAAGAAGTGATAWGAAATATTAGAGAGAGTCAGAGAGAAAACACAAAAAGTGGTCTCCTGTTTTGCATGTTACCGCCCCCACTTCAATATTTTTTGGTTGCTATATACACTTTTTATATTGCTTAACTATTGTGATTGAACTAGCAACTTCCCAAGCCTTGCATCTGTGCAGTGTCCTTCACACCTTTGTCCAAGTCCMTGTCAATAACTCCTGTTAAGATCCCTGCATACATAAGTCACTCCAACACCAGCCTTGATCAAAGTTGTTGCTACCAAGGAGGAATTCTCTCACCATTACTTTCACTTTTAAGATGTTATAGGAGTAGTTTATAACTAATTCATACATTCATTCTTTCTTAAACATTTCAGTGACTTTCAGCGTCCCATTTTCTTCACCAGTCTCAGTGAACCAAAACTAATTAGAGAACTATTTGTTGAAATTACTCAATATATCATATATATATATATAATATATATATATATATATATATATATATATATATATCATATATATTCAGTGCAAGGTCTGTCCTGCACAGCACAATGCAATGTCTCCAGACATCCCTTGTGTCCAAGCTGTACACTATGGATGGAGACTTGCACTGCTCTGCGATGCTGTCTTGTTACAGGGGCACCTTTTTTATAAAGATGAACTTTGTCACATAAGCACTAAGATTGAGTGATAGTTCTGACCTCTTTGTTTGGCAAGYTGAAGCGGAATTCTCGTTCAAAGCGCCCAGGTCTTCGTAAAGCAGGATCTATAGAATCCAGTCTGTTGGTGGCTCCTATTACCACAACCTCTCCTCTGCTGGCTAAGCCATCCATAAGTGCCAGAAGTGTCCCCACAATAGAGCTAACAGAAAAATATTATTTTCATTCACCAGTTTAGTAAATTATCTTCAGTTACACATAATCTTGTCCAATGATCACTCAAAAAGTTCAAGTTTTTAATGATGAGATGCTGTTTAGCAAAAGACTCATTTTAGGACACAACAAAATGCAGATAAGCTAACATAGACCTTGTGCTGATACCAAGATCAGCAAATTCTTTTCAATTACCATTTAAAAATCATCCAAGATTAATTTGCATGGAATTATTAATTTTCCGAAAAAAAAGGAATGTGTCACTTGAAGTTAATTAAGTTGCCATCTTTGTTTCACAAAGACCAAGCCACTTCTGTGTAGATACAAAACATGTCCTACCTATGAATTTGGTCTTGTTTATTGGATCGTACAGGTGCAAGAGCATCAATCTCATCAAAGAAAATAATTGAAGGTCGCATCTGGTAGGCCTAYAATGGAAACACTGGAATATTGACATCAGCAAAACAGCATGAAAACATCATGGTTGGAAAGGCACAAATTAGATTTTTCAGACTCTACTAATTGAGCTGTCAGAGTAACAGAAGACAGTAGCCTGTGTCAACCCACTAAGACTGAGTGACAAGAAACAAACCATATCAGTAGTTTTTACATTGATTTGGCAACCACAAGAATGGAGACAGGACTTAATTAAGTTACAAGTTCTGGAAGCAACCTTTGTTACGGATTTAAATGAACATGCCTTCAGCCCGCATCCCTTCCCTTCTGATCTAAAGCCATTCTCTCCTGCTTCTTGAAACATTTTTGTGACTTTTTGAGAATTTGTTGGGGTTGTTGTTTTGGGGTTGGTGGTTTTCTTTTTTTGGGGGGGTGGGTGGGGTGGTAGTGATGGTGCTTTGTGGGATTTTCTTGTTTGCTTTACTAATCTTTCCCAACACATCTCAAGATTTCAAGATACTAAAACTCCACTGAAAAAGGAAACAGTGGCAATCTCATCTCAGTGGACAGAACTGACAAAACATGAAAAACAGTGAGTGCTTGTCAATGACAAAAAATTAGTTTACCTTTGACAGAGCACATGGCCCATTTCAGCCTTACCTGCTCAAATAATAAACGAAGCTGTCGTTCAGATTCTCCTATCCATTTATTCAGACATTCAGCACCTTTTCTCATAAAAAATGATACTTTCATGTCACCTTGACTGCATTCATTAGCAAGTGCACGAGCAAGGAGTGTCTTTCCAGTCCCCGGTGGACCATAGAAGAGACAGCCTCTGCAATTGAGAAAAAATAAATTTAAAAAAATTCACTTAATAAAAAACCAGTATGGAAAAGTACCTATTACAACCCCCATCCTTAAAACATACAAGTCTGCTCTCCTAAACAAAACACCTCATGGATAAGATTGCAGAACCAGGTGAAGTGTGAGAAAAGTCARGTGTTTCTACAYAGTTCCACAAGGCAGCAACCAAAATCAGTAAAGAGGATAATTCAGAAATACTAAACCTTGAGAAAAGTCTGCGGCACCGCAAAAGGACACTTTCAGAACTTCTGACAATCTAGCAGAGATGGTCTGAGCCACACAAAAWCAAACTTCCAATGCAGAATCGGAGACTAGGCTAAATTAGGAACCACCAGTCCATTTTTCAGTGATACACTGCATATTCATTCTTGTTTTCACATAATGCAAAATTTTAAAGTAAAACATTTAATTCTCCCTGAAAAAGGTATGAAGAAGAAGAAGAAGAAGAAGAAGAAGAAGAAGAAGAAGAAGAAGAA
>NW_026623264.1:2420230-2427322 GCF_030028575.1 Malurus melanocephalus
AAGAAAAAGAAGAAGAAGAAGAGCTCTATAGCTGGAAAGATATTTGGTATTTCTGCATTTATATCAACTAGAACAACCTATACACTGCTGCTTCAAAAAGAATTTCAATGAATAAAGAAGCAAAATGCAGGAATAATTTATTTCCATTTTGAAATATTTTTAAAGTTACTGAAGGTAAAGATATTTAGTTCCTAGTTCAATATGTCATGACTGAGTTTYGTTGACCAAGAATATACAGTTAACAATTAAATTACTGATTTTTTTTTGTAACATAGAAGCCATTTAGCTGTGTCAAAAGAGGCCAGACTCTTATTTTAGTTCAAGCACAACAAACACTGAAAGTTTCTAGATGCATGCCCCATCACTCGTAAAACTGATACTTGAGAATTTTGGAAAAAAAAGAGTTGGTGGCAGAGACAACTGTACTTTCACTAAACAAAGTTTGACTACCAGTAGAAAGTACTTCCTGCTTACAAACTAATCAAGTCCACATATATATATAGAGCTTTAAAAAAAAATCCCCAACTCTACCTTTGAAAGGCAAGACACTTTGGAAGCATAGTCTCTGGTCTTTGGACCTATATATATACTGGATTCTATCAATTTTTTTCAAATTTTACCACTGTTAAAAAAAAATCAATACTGTTATGAATTTTGAAACACAGAAACATATGGATGACCTAGCTGAATTCTCCTGAAGATGGGTAAATTAGAACTTAGAGTTTTAAACAGTGTGCATTACCTTGGAGGTTCAATTTTCAATCTCTCAAAGATTTCGGGATAAAGCAATGGAAAAATGACCATCTCTTTTAAAGATGAAATGTGGTCAGAAAGACCACCCACGCCATCAAAATGTACCTAAAGATGAAGTCAACAGAACACATTTTATATGTTAGAGAAAGCTGCCGCCTTGATAAGGTTCCATGAGAAACTGAATTGCTTGAGAGAAAACCATAAACCAAGGGAGTTGTGGATGGCCCATTATTGGAAGCTTTCAYAAATACTGCAAACATGTCACTGCCACAATGAATCAAAAATACTTACTGAACCATCTATTGGCATTTGCTCCACACCAGCCAGAATTCCTCCAACTTTCACGGTATCCTTGTCAACTCGCGTTAAGGCACCTTTCTGAGAGCTGACCAGAAGAGATCCCATTTGAATTAAGGAGGAAAAAAAGGTGCTTTGTGGCTTCCAATGAAGATAGAAGATTTTTGATTTTCTAGTGATAGCAAGTGAATGGAGRAGACCTTACAAATCCACATGAACTTCCTAAACAGTTAAAGATTTATTCCACCCCTTTATATTTAATGGCTATGAGTAAATAAAGGAAAATGGTCACTCCAGACATTAAATTGAGTTAATTATTTTAACAACTCTTARCACTTACAARTATCCAAGCCAGTCAACACAGCACATATAGGAATGCAAGTTTAGAACAATTATTCCATATGTGGAGACCATGGGCTGGCATTGATTAATATGATGGAAAAATTCCTCCCCTTTCCAAACACACTGACATCTTTCAAATRGTTTTAGCTTTTACCTTCAAAAAGTTCCAGCAAAGAGAATGCTTATTTCAATGGGGATTAACATTATAAAGGCTGCCTACCCCTCCTGGACCTTCCTGAGCATTTTGGCATGTGTGTGCCAGAAGATATGCATCTGAAAGATGTCAGGCTGAAAACTAATTTGTTRAACTGCTATTCAATTAGTATTTCTAGAGCATCTGTTAAGTAACAAGTATTTCCCCTACTTATAGCATTTTCTCTTATGGTAACTTTCTCTCTGAAAAAAACAACGRTAAAGCACAGAAACAGTAAAATTTTACATCAAGAAAATAGTTCAAAATGTGTATCTCTRCCTTTCCCCCCTTTCCCACCTAGAAATCAAATTTCTTATTAAAAGTAAATTCTAAAAGTCCGGTTATAGAAATGCCATTTACATTTGTCAACAGGTATGATTAAATATTGCCACAATTTAGAAAGGGTATAAGGTGAAGATGGTAACACTTCACAGTTAGGCATATGAAAAGTTCCCCCAGGTAGACTCCCTCCCTTCCTCCCCTATTCTACAATTTCATTAACCTTCTATTTCTTTTCTTCCTCTGTATTTCAAGATACTCATCATCCTCAGAAGAGGAAGGGGCATCACTGCTGCGGATTCCACGTCTCCTACTGTAAAAATTCAAATGAACAAGTGAAAAATTAAAATGCACATTATGTAATAACAAAATTTAAGTGAAYGCTACCTCAGAGTTTACTTTGAAATTTAGTAAGTTTTCAGATTATTGTACTTTTTATAAATCTGATTTCAAAGTACATTATGTGATTTTCCTTGTGACGGCAATGTTTGATTTTTCTTMGGAAGGTAAAATGTTTCACTAGCGTGCAAAGAAATTTCTTAACTGACTCCTTTTTTTCCAGTCTCTCTCTCAGATGCATAAATTGAGTTTCACTTAGCATTATGCAGGCACTCTGTGAAACACTCACATTTTAAACTTATTTTAAATTTTRCTTCAAAACTCCTCCCTTCCATAACTGCCTGCTTTCAAGGATATTAAACAAAGTGCGCCTATCTAGAAAGGGATGTGACTCTTCACGCTCCAACTGCTTACATGATCCGAAAACCCTTTGTCATTACTTTTGCAATTCATAACTTAGATTTTCACTTAACATTTTTTCTTGTTAMATTAAATATTCTTTAAGGATAGTGTCATACAGAAACATGAACTGATTCCAAAGAGACATCAGAATCAGGGTTTGAATGATTAAAAAAAAATCCAATTAAACTTCTGTACAGGCTCTCCCTCTTACTAAATTGTCTTTGGTTTTAAGAAAATAAWTTTCATCTCTCAAGATTAAATAGCCTAAGGTTTTTAGAGGGAGATGCTGGCTTCAGTTCCAGAACAAATTAATTTCAGTTACACAGTCTCAGCCACAACCCTCATCATCACCTTATCAGTGACCATAAATACTGCATTTTCAAATAAAATCTGATGACTAGTAAAAAGGATTTCTTCCCCCTCGCAGTGTTTGTTTTCTTTATACTCTCAGATTACCACAGCAATAATAACACTATTCTTCTGTAGTTGCCACCAATCCAAAGCCCCTTGAAAGCACTGAGTCATGTGACAGCACTACTGAGAAAGAAGAACTATCGCTTAACTATATACAAACCTTTTACTCCTTTTGCGTGAATCTTTCCCTCTGGCAGATGAAGATGAGACTGAAGAATCTGTCTCATATTTTTTAGGTTCTGTTGAAAGACAGAATTTTGAATAATGTCACAAACAAGTTTAAGATAAAGCAGGAKAGTCAAAGAAGCAGAAAATAGGACGTGTATCAGCCATGTCTAAGTTCGGGGGAAGTTTCAAGGCAGGCGAGAGTTAATCAATGCAAAGTAGAAGTGAAAAAACRCACAGCTGATTTTTAAGGAGAACTTAAAAACACGTGAGCAAGACTGTAAGATTTTAAAGTCTCTAATTGCTATTCTTTCAAGGCTAGACAGGTMATTTTTATTTTTACTGAAAAACAATAAGGATTCCAGATAGAAAAAAAAAATAACCAGAATATGCATAGGATAGAGACATTTAAGAAAATTTACTTGCAGAATGAAGGTAAGAAATTTAAGGCTGAGTGTACATATTTCCATTAAAAAATTTTTGCTTCCATGCAAGAAATTAGGTCTTAAGGGAAACTGGGCCTATAACTTACTTTCCAATGTATCTTGATAGCAAAGCTTTTTTCCTTTTGCTTCACTTTGTTCTGATGTCATTACTGCACATAATATAAAATTCCTTAAGCACTTGCAAATAATTATATATTCAAATGCACTACATGACAGGTATTCTCACCGGTCCACAGCCTTTTATCATGCCCTTGTGTTGGAAAAACACTGGGTTTGGGGCCTTTTGTCTAAATACCTGTGAGCTCTTCACCAGTACAGCCCTAGAGTCTGTGGCTATGGCTTGTAATGTCAAGAGCAACACAGATTTTCTAGTAGATGAAAAATACCCAGTTGTTCAATCCATCTCAATTGCTTAAGAAAAAGCTTTTAGCTAGGGCATAATCAAAGATGTATAAAACAGAACTCGCCTACAATACTACCTGGATTGTCAGCTGTTTCTTCACCAGTYGTTTCCATATCTAGGCTTTCCTAATTAAAAGAAACAGGAAAGATCAGACACAAACATGAAGAAAATCCATGGCATATTGTGTCTTTATAGTATCATTTTCAAGGCACTCCAAAKACACAAAATACTAAATTAATGCACMGGAGGAGGGAATAGCAACACCACTCTGGAACTCAGGATTAATAACAAGGATTTCTACTCTAAAACAGGGTTTAGTAGATGTGCAAGTTAAACACTTGGCCAGATACAAAACTGAGTGTATCAATTAGTCACAGGTTAATTAACCAAGAGTGTGTTCAAGGCCAGGACAAAGCAATTCCTAGCAGAAAAAAAAAACCCAACCTACTGGCATTTGAGAGATGATTTACAAAGCACTATGGTCAATTCTGGTGGAAACAAACCACAAAAAGCAGGCTATGGATATGTTTAAAAAACAAAGCGCCTGGTATTCAAGAGGACAGTGGGCAAACTTGATTTCATAGAGCAAAACCAAGACAGAGGAAATATGATTGATTAGTGTCTATCATTTTAACATGAGTTCCTCTTAGGACAGGGGACTACTTGAGTTCACAAGCAAGGCTGSCACAGGAACAAACACAGATAAAGCAGATATCAGTGAATTCAGTTTTTAGTAAGATTTGAATGAAAATCCAAGCCATGAGACAGCTATTTGAAAAAAGCTGGGGTTTTTATTTTTTGTCCATTCAGAGATCACAAGGCAATTTCAGCAAGCATGGTATGTGTTTCAGCATATCACTGCTCTTTCTGAAGAAGATAATTCCTCCACCTTAGAACRTACCTCTGGCATGACTGTAACAGTAAGATTTTCAATTATAATTAGAGATCAAGAATAAAATATTCATTTAGACTACACTATGCTTTGGAAAAAGTTTTTTTCACTTAAATTAGAATTATAACTAAGTAATTTCTTTATGCAAAATGCTCTTCATAAAGCAAAATAGTAAATTAAATTAGGATCTACTTCTGTGCAGTGGAAGAGCCCATGGTCCACCATCCTTTGCTGTTTAGGCATCTTCTCCGTGTCATCCATTTATTTGGAAGACTGCTGTTGCAGTACTGAGATGCAAAGTTGACATGTAAGAGCAAAGATAGGCAAGTACAAACAAAACCCCACTGAAAATAACAGACATAGTCCGCATGACACTTTAATATAGTATGCACAAGCAAGAATCATTGATGCTTAGTCAAGTTTTTCAACACTACTTGGTAGGTAGACAAAATATTTACTTTTTTTGTAGAGAGATTTAAAAACAAGTGTTTGAGGATCTGCAGACATACTTTGTTTTCAGGTTGTTTTCCCCTCTTTAGCACAGAAAGAATCTCATTTAGTTGGAAAAAAAAAAGAGAATTCTGAAGATCACAGCAAGATGACAAAAAGAAATTATGGCAGTTTTTCATGGCATTTTAGTTGCTTTGCATGATAGGATTAAGTCATTTTTAATTCACAGCCATCCTGACAACAGGTCCAATTAATTCTTAATTGGAATTAAGGTCTCATGCTGACTTTCCATGACTATACATGCTAGAAAAAGAAATCTCCCTGCTATTATGCTTTAAGAACCTTTGAGAAAACAGTGTCAAGTTGGGCTTCACAAAGAGAATTAAGTCTTGGACACACAGGCACAAATACTAGGACTGCTTCACTTTGCCTCTATCCAACTTTCTGCCATTGCTTAACAGGCCATTATAAAATTACTTGTAAGCATGACAGAAAAGTTAATTAAACATGAAGGCACTCTGGTGCCAAGAAGATCARTTTAGAGGGAAAGTTAAATCTACTGAAAGTCACAACATGAAGTGATCAGTTCACAAGAACCAGCCCACACATAAAAGATGTTCTTACATGAAGATCTCTCTACAGCTGGCAATCCCGAAACAAGGACACTGGTGGCCAATTTAACCATTGGCTGTGCCCAAAATCTTTACACATGAAGCACCTGACAAACACATCCTCCCGTGCAGAGTCTTTGAACTGTAAATCTTAAAGCAAGCCACAAGCAGGAGATGCTACCTGACCAACTGCCATGCAACGTTTACGGAATGTTTGTGAGGTTGCCTGGCAGTGCCCTGCAAAGTTCCAAGCTTGATCATGCCCAACCCCCAAGTCCTTGGTGGGACTCTACTGTGCAGGGCACCTGATACCCAAAACCTGGCAATCACAGAATCATAGAACARTGTGGGTTRGAAGGGACCTTTAGAGACCATCTTGTTCAACACCCCTGCCATGGATAGGGACACYTTCCACTAGGCCRARCTGCTCCGAKCCCCATTCACCCGGGCCTTAACACTTCCASAGGTGGGGCRYCCACAGATTCTCTGGACAACCTCATCACCCCCACAATAAAAGACTTATCGTATACATAGTGGCACACAGGGAGGTCTCAGACTGCAAAACAAAATAAATGATTTGTAGCAGTGTAGAACTTTATCGGAGTCTACAGCTTCAACAGACCCCTAAATACCAATTTTCTTCATCCTTTAAGCAAACAGTATTACAGAAAATGTAATGGGAAGATGGTTTGATGGAATTATATAGGGGGTTGATCTTTGGATGCCAGGTGCCCACCAAGCCACTMTATCACTCCCAGGATGAYASGGGAGAGTAAACAAGATGGGAAACAACTAGKACCTTGAGATAAGGCAGTTTAATAGAGCAAAAAAAGAAAAGTTAGAGTTTGTGCTGCTCAGCAGTAGCGAAAACATCGATGTTATCAGTACCTTTCCAGCTTTGCACCAATGCAAAGCAGAGCACTGTGAGGGCTGCTGTGAGAAAACAAACTCCATCTCAGCCAGACCCAATACAGATKACTTTCCATTAACACAAATGAATTTCCATTAATTCTGCTATTCATTTTTAGTTATTTATTAATTCAGTTTCATATTAGCTGTTCCATTATTTTTCCCAAGGATTCTTTTTCTGTTTCTTCTGTACAGTG
>NW_026623264.1:2427432-2432424 GCF_030028575.1 Malurus melanocephalus
TTTTTTAATGATCATTTAGTTTTTTAAGCTGTGTTTTTAAGGAGATAAAGGAGAAAAGAAAGGTAACACAGACATACATACATRCAAATATTGTAATAGGAACCAAGAAAAACAGCTAGGGAGGTTACATATCAAACTGACCAGTACAGTATTGAAAAAAAATCCGTATCTTATATTTATTTGTTGTGCAGTTGAACTTACGAAATATGCAAGTATGAATTACAAGAATTATCAAGTAAAAGGCAAAAAAAAATAAATTTGAACTTATGTCTGTTGTATTCTAGTAGTAAAACAGTCACACTTCTATACAGTATTTTCTGAGGTATGTTCAAGCAGGAAAGCAACTAAGATACACTAGTGTCACTGAAACAAGCTGCAATATTAAAATACTGAATTGCCCTTRACTAGAATAGTTAATACTAGTTATAATATTGAATTTTGTTTTTTACAATTAGTGTTTGAAAACCTGGAATCATACAGCAACAATAAGAAATCTTCATAAATTTAATTACAACTTTGCTTCATGGTTTTGCATTCTAAAAAACTCATGCCAAATACAGGCTGCATTGAGAGAACATCAGTGACTCATTGAGATCAGAAATATCTGAATTTGCTTTTATAATGTTAATTCAGCTCAGCTGTATGAGTACCTTTTCAAACAGCAGGTCATTTAATAAGCGCATATTTTCAGAAGTTCTCCTTCTCACTTGGATCTGGGAATAAGTGAACAGTTTGTATTGAAGAAGACGCTAAATGTGAGGTAGCCAATCCCTCACTTGCTGTGGAAGAGTAGTCTGATATAGTGAATGATGCAGCACTTGCAAAAGGGTTGCTAGATTAAGGAATTTGAATATTGCCCAGAAAAAATCAAACTTTTCCTTCTCYATAAAATACATGACCATTCTGGAATCATTTAAATCTTTTTTTTTTTTTAATGTCGTTCTGTTTTCCTATTTTCTATAGCCCTTTTTAAATCCTCCCAACTTGGGTTGTGAAATCTTAAAATCTCAAAGTTGCAATTTAATATTTCCTAGACTTTAGATATTAAAGAAATTGAAGYTATCCATGGTTAGTCAGAAGTTGAGTTTTAGGATACCTGCTCTTCATCTAAACCAAAGTGACTGAGAACTAGTCCTTTTCTCTTTTAGTATTCTTGGAACTTAATTCTAGAGGACTATAGGCATCTAAACTTATGAATTACTATAAAATATCAGGTCCAAGATACTTCACCCTAGGCATCCAAAATCAGTGAATAATTTTGGCTATACTTCGTTTCCGTCTAAACACAGAATGAATTGATACATAGATGGCCTTCATATTACATTTCACTGGGTCTTTCTAGTTCCCTAATAAGTTGAAACTGCTAAACCTCTAAATTCCAAGCTTGCATCCTTAACAGATACATGCTCCAATTACCCAAACATACCCTGACACATGTATTCACTAGGTACCCAGCAGCTTATGGAAACAGTGTATAAACAAGCTCAAGTAGATATAAGAAATTACACACTCAATTGAGCAACTTTCCCCCTGATGCTTGCTTTTTCTAACTGTGGCATTGCCAGGAATCACACCTGCATTTACAAATCCCTAGTTGGTGCTCTGGTCACAGTAAAATCCTTCCTTCCTTTTATTACTCAGTAGAATTCAGTTATTAAAACATTAGTCCGATAAAACCTTGTTAAGTCTTGTGATTTTTTAAATTTAAATAGCAAGAGAATTATTTTTTCCCCAATGCGATAATCAATGAAAATACACATTAGTTCTTGTCTTCCTTTCAGCAGGATCCAAYTTCCACCTCAGCTCCTCTCTTGTACAGACTCTACTCCCTACAGAATTTAAAATGTTCTTAATTTTACTTCATTTTTTCATTATTTCACAGAGGCATTACCACCTGTGAGAAAAGGCACTTTTTTCCTTGACTTCATTTGGGGGGTTTTGTCCCCATACAAGTCAAACCTCAAACATTCAGTTCAACATTCAGTTGGTTCCCAGCTTTATTGAAGGGTACCCTACACTTTGGGTAACTATAAACAAAGTCTTTATTCATCATTCTGATCCCTAATTTTCGATGTATCAGGGCATTGAATATTCTAGCAAGAGCTGTTTCACCAGTCCAACTTCCCGCAAACCAGAGCACCACGGTCTAAGGGAGATGTTAGGCTGGGGCCATCTACTGGTTSTATTGTTGAGCTTTCATTGACAGATTTGAAAAACTGCTTTACACACATAATTCTATTGCAGTTATAAAAATAGCAGCATATATGACTATATTARTCATCTAATTATGTGATGTTTCTTGGGTATTGGTTCTTTGCTTTTAAGATTAAATATTCTGTGAATTTAATATGGCTCAATTATCAAAACAAAAAATAATTCATCTAGCTTTCCTAAACAAAAATAGGGGGAAGGGGCCTCTTACTTCCCAGTAACACCAAAAAGAAAACAAGGACTAAAGTAATAATTCTGAGATTCAAACAATTTAGTAAAGCAACCCATGTATTTTTAGTATTATTGCAGTGAGGAAGAGGGTAAACAATTCTTATTATTTGATACCTTGTAAGATTTCATCCTGAATTTGTATGTGTTGTTCTAAAATAGCCAAAATGCTYAAATGAACAGTTTTTTGTGGATTAAAGAAGATCTGTCAATTTTGTTATGTTCTTCATATATTCTTATGAAAAATAAACTGCAACCAAAAAATGTAGCAGATGAACAGAAGAATAAAGCCGTTAAAACTGGAAGTTCTAAACAGTTAGMTAATTTGAACCAAACAATTCAGTCTGGAGACCAAAAGTATATTCATATAATGATGCTGTTAAGTATGTATGTTATATTTATTATAATACTGATAATTATTTGTGTTGTAATTTAGTCTTATTGCTTATTTTAATTGTCTTCAGGAGCAAGAGAAAGCATTTTACAGATTTTACCAATTTGAGCTTCTTTGCATCTATTAAATTACTGTTCAAATACATTTATACATAGGTATGTATACACACAGAGACAAAAATATATGCATATTAACTCCCTATGCTAATGCCTATACATTCTGCCTATACAGGCAGATATATTTATATATTTTTATATTTATATATAGATACGCAATMTAAGTACATTCCTCTATGTCTATATACACATGCACACATGGATGCACATCTATACAATCACACCTAATATCTAACTTGTACTTTTTACACTCTCAGTTAAAGAAAATCCTCTGTTGGCTCTAAATTGTACTGGATTAAACATTATTCACATCTGCCCTCAGCAGATCCATCAGCAAAGAGATTTCTAACAGGAGCTCTAAGAGGGAAGTAATTTTATCAAGAAACGCAAAGTACAATTTACAATTTATAAAAGGCAGATAAACAATAAGACTTCTCAGCATAAACAGGAAAGCATGTTGCAGGTTTGGAGACCAGGCTAGATGAGCTAAAATTGGGAAGAAAAATATTGCCACCATCACAGATTTTCCAGAAACATGGATGTAGAAAAGACAAAACACCTGCAAGAGAAAGAAAAAAACTGGTTTAGGAATTAAACTGACCTACTGTGATTGTACATCTCATTCATAAGAGTAAAAACATGTTCTTTTGCACACTAAAGCACCATTTGTCATGCTGTTGCAAGCTCACAGAGCACAAGACTCATCTGACCTCAAATTTCCTACAAGAGAGGCATCTTGTCTAAAATACTTTTCCAGGCTACTTGTCATCAAGAGGGAGAGATAGGCAGCACCTGAAATCCATTTGTCCACATATGATATTATGGGCTCCTAGAAGACACTCGGGGCTGGATGTTTTGCTGGTTTTGGTTGTGCCAGATTTTTTTTTTTTTTTACAGTGGCTGGTGTGGAACTGTGTTTTGGATTTGTGCTGAACACAGCCATGGTAACAGAGATGGTTTTGTTGTAACTGAGCAGAGGTCACACTCAGCTACCTGGTCCTGGATAGCTGTTGTTTATCATGGTAATTTCAAACTCTGGCCCACCTTCCTCAGTTTCTACTACTAAACTCACAAAACGCCTGCTTGATTAAACACTAATGCATAATAATCTCATTTTTTATGTCTACCTGGTTCATGTCAAACCTGCAAATTTTGATTCCTGAGATTATCAGCAGCATGAGTAAACTATCAGTTTCAGGCTTGCCATTACCYTTAAGTACTACCAAGCACTATGGCAAGTATGAGCAATTTGTCCAGTCTGAGGAATTCACATCCTTGAAGTTGTTTCTGTGGATTCACATGCAAAAACCGCATCTGAAAACTTACTACAACATAAGCATAAGGCTATTGCCAAATATTTAATCTCTTTCAAAGTGCAAACTTAAGTCTAACATTCTATTAATATAGCTGTCCAAAGTGATGATWCTTTTATGTTAAATTATGTGTTTTCTCTTTGACCTCAATTTRTTTATGCCGCAGCAAGATGGTTGTGGGCGCCATTTCGCGAGAGCAGTCAAAGGCAGTAAAGGCTCATCAGCTCATTCATCCTGYTCTCTGACACCACACTGTTCCTCCCTGGAGCGAAGTAAAATTCAAATTAAAGCCTTCCACTAGATCTGCCAGAACACTGCTTGACCCTGCACCACGTCTCTGAGATAAAAACTGTTCTGCCCTTCAACATGCGCCTTAAATTTAGCCCTTTGCAGACTACTCTCCTTCCTCCTTGAGTTTTAGGTTTTAACAAAGGGTTGCCTTCTCAGACAAACACCCTCCAACTAGTACCGTCCCTCTTCACATTCAATCCTGGGCTTCTTTGCCAAGTCGAAGCGTCCACTTTTCAGTTTTTACGAGCTGTGAAACACTGGTGTGTCCTCCCTCTCCGCCTTCCTTCCGCAGCCTCCTCTCCTTGCTTAGAGAAGCCCTTCGTGTCACACATGCAAGAAAACACGCACGTTTCGCCTTTTACTCTCCCAGGGGGCGTGCAACACGGCTGAGCTCTCAGACCCACCCGCTCCATAGGGGACATCCCCTCCATCAGCCTTC
>NW_026623264.1:2432904-2461518 GCF_030028575.1 Malurus melanocephalus
AAGCGCGCGGTGATGGCGGCGCTGATTGGCTGCAGGGCGGGGCTGGGCGGGGCGAGCGCGCTGATTGGCTGCGGCTCTGCGAGCGCGGGGCAGGCTGGGATCGGCAGCCTCTGGCGCGCAGATCTGAAGATGGCGGCGGCGGGCGAGTGTAGCAGTTTCGTCAGCAGCTCCGTTATTCTGGCCCCGCCGGCGGCCGCGGAAGCCGTGGCCACGGAATGGGTGCTGGAGTTCGTCTGCTCCTGCCTGTGCCGGCACTTCTCGGAGGAGAGCGGGGCGGACTTCGAGCGGTGGAGCGACGTTGCGCAGGGTGAGGGGCGSTGAGGCCTGAACTTCGGGTGGTGAGGGGCGCTTGGGGTGTTCCGCGGCGCTCGGGGCTCTCCCACAGCCGCTCCCGGGGCAGCGASCCGGCGGGGCCGGAGGGACGGCTGCCTGCCGGCACGCCGAAGGGTGGGAGTGCTAAAGCATTCATGGCTCGCCGACCACTGTGGTCAGCACCGCTCGGGGAAWGATCCTCAGCTGTCTCGGGGGCTTCAGGAGATCCCCGGAATACCCCTGTCGAGGGCTTGAGTGGTATCTGCAGCACTCGCACGTGTGGCTCTACGGCAGAGATGAGCTGACATGAGGTCTGGTGACTGAATTTTGAATGGAAAAACATATTTAAAATGAGAAATAAACYTAAGACTGAGAGTAGTTGACAACTAGAAGTAAATGGCTAAGTCTCAGATAAATTTGATGGATTTATGATGTTTTCTTCTGTAAGAGGTAGTTTTCCTGAGGACACAAGGTTAGAACTTTGGGGGACATTTTGTCTCTGTGTGTATGTTCTTGACTCAAGTGAATGTAGTAGTATTTGTCTAAACTTMTGCAAAGAATGCAATAAAATGGTGTGTTGAATGATTAGTAAGTGGATTGATACGAGCTATGGTAAGAGGTAAGAAAACTAAAGATAATAAAGTACATTGAATGGGGGRGCTGCTAGATTAAATTATTTATGTTGCTTCTCTGTGTTTGGCCTTGGGAATGCAAGTCATCAGGAGAATTGTACTGACGTTTTRTGAAGATGGGAAGCAGAGATACTTCCATCTGCTTCTGCATTGAATAGAACTGGCAAGACAGAACTGTATTCATAGAAACAACTAAATTATACAGAGTGCAAGTTCATATGGAAATGAGAAATAATAGCAAATTTTGAATTTGTTGCTACTCTATTCAACAACAGAGGAAGATAATAAAGTCAGTATTGTTAAAGTCTTTGGGAAAAGCTAAGTATGGTGATAAGAKTGCGTTAGAAAAGTAGGTGTGGGGTTTTTTTCATAGAAATAAAGAACTATTACTCTTGCATGTGTCAGGTGAGACCCTGCTGAAATAATGATTGGCTATCAACAGGGTTGACGCAAACTGAAGCAAGTGCAGAAAGGTAGGAAGGCRGTGGTTCCAGATAACCAGAGGCTCCTTCTAGTCTGTGATTCAACTCCTCCCCAACTAGTCTGTGATTCACTTTTCATTTCGAATGTTTCTGCATTATACTCTGAAGAAGAAATATTATATCCAGCACACTGGCATAAGAAATTCACTGTAAGCCACATGATGGGAATAAAATCCTGATAGCTCCCATTTTAAAATATGTAATAATCCTTGTGACCTTCCAGCCTTGCAAGGAGGATTTCCTGAGTAAATTTACATTTCTGAGTAAGCTTTTCTTGTAGCTTTTAATACTTTAGTTCTATAACAACATGCAAGTGTCACCAGTCTGCTTGTGGCTCATGGTTTGTGGGCATTCCACGGAAGTGTTCTCTGGAGCAGATAACTGTCTTTTGTAGTAAGCTACTTACCAAAACAAAACCTAAATTCATGACTGAGGTCTTTGAACTGGATTAATATAAGCCTGTGATTAATTCTACTGCTTCTCCAGAAAAGGATATCTTCTTCTGGTCAAGCTCTTAAGTATTATTTAAGTTATTTTAGAGTGGAAGAATATTGATTAAATGTGCTTCATTGGTTTCTTAAGTAATTAAAAATTTAGTGGTGAAATCGGATAACACAGTGTCTAGTACATATCTAGCCACACTGTGGCAGTGCTGGAGCAAGACTGACTTAACTTTTCCCTTCTTTTCCAGCTCTTATTAATGGCCTCTCCCAAATACCTCCACATCAGAAAAAAATGGTCTATCTGTGTCAGATTTTGATAAGAATTGCACAAGGAACAAACCTTGGTAAATACTTGGATTCTCTTTTTCACTTGTTTAAATATATTTGCATGAACTTGTACAGAGTTGTTATATTCTTTCACAATTCCTTTACTGTATATATATTTATACATATCTAGAGATATATATAAATAAGTTGAATGAAGTACTTATTTTTATCTTTATTCCACGTGTGACTGAGCTGTTCTGCAGGACTGCTGTTACTCTGTGCTCCAAACTTAGCCGCCTGGAGTTTGAATGACCATATATTTCTTAAATTACCAGTCTTTCTTGTCAGATTAGTATAGTAATATAGTAGACTAGCTTTTAGTCTTACCTGCAGGTTTAAAATAAAGGATGTGTGTTCCTTTCTTCACATGTAATACTAGAGGTTAAAGTAGGACAGACAGCAGGAAYGAGAATATGGGTAAAAAGGCTGACTGCCTATGTTTTCTACAGATGACTATAAGACTTTCAGCTGGCAGCAAGTCCTTGGGGTTCTTATTCACTACCCTATTGTCTGCTTGGCTGCATTTGGAGCTTGTTGGTTTAGTTGAGATGATTTTGTTTGAGTTTCTTGAAGACTTTTTTCACTTTTTGATAAAACTCATTGGAATTTAAAGACTTCAGAAGCAGTCTTGGAAGCATAAGCATGGAAGAAAAAAGTGTGTTCTAGTGCTGCAGTAGCAGATCCGCAAAGTCTTGTTTTTATACAATTAAATTTCCATGTTGCTTGTCAGGTATAAGTAGTCTTGATTTAGTTTAGCTTGAGAATCAAATAGTAATATTTAAAACAGTTCATCATATACAAATTATAATTTTTTTGTGATAATGGTCTAAAATTATAATCTCAACTTCATCGTGTGTTTTTATCTTATCAGTGTAGAGAATGACCTCTGTGGTGAGGGTTGCATGTGTATAGCAGGTACTACATCAGGTGTAGCTGCACAATGTACATGGAAAGCTAATATATGGTAGCTTTCCTATTATTTTCTAGTTATTAAAATATTTGATCTGTGCTGATCACACGGAATAGACTGTTTCAGATGTCAGCTAAGAGCTAAATGCTTTGATTTTACACTATTAAATTTAATATGAAGTGTCATGTTACTTGATTAAGACAATAATTAGAGAAACATGTGGGGTCTTTTTAATTATGTGTATATATGCACATAACACTTAAAAATTTCAGTGTTTGTCTTACTGTAGTAGGTATAAAATAATACTTATTTCTTTGGTATTCTGTAAATTGTTTACCTTCTGCCTGAAAAATACTTAAAGAAATTAGTTATTGAGAGAGATGCTGCTGATGTCATAAAATCAAGGCAGAAGTGAGGCTGTAGTTGARTGAACATCTTGAACTAAGTTGGCAGTGCTATGGCACGAAAGCACTTGTGTACCTGCCAGCTGTTACATTGGCACACTCACTTATCCAGGTGTGCTATGATCAGACTGGGAAACTGTTTGAGTGTGTTGAGGGGATGATTATTTGGCTAGGCTAGATTTCTGCCAGAGCTGAACACTGATCCTGTTTGATGGGAGTTTGCACAAACCTTGGAGTTGGCACAGCACCACTCCGGCATGGGAGGTTGCTTTTGCTTGTTCAGTGCCACTCCTGTTTAGAGCTGTTTGAATTTCCCTCTTGTTTTAAGCACTTCAAATACAACAAAAAGTTAAGACATGCAAATAGTGATAGACTCAGGGAAAAAATCAACTTAGAATGGTGATTATATTATAAAATTAGCAGCATCAATGTCAAATGTTGTGGTATCTGATGCTAAGTGTAATGTATTATTAATGCCAGCCCGAATGCCTAATGCTGAACTTAGCACTATTGCAAGTGGCATTTTAAGTGAATGATAACAACAGTAATGTTGTTAGTAAGGGTAGGAGACCCAGTCTCTGAAAGAAAGGCTTCAGGTTGTTGCTTCAGGTTTCTTAAACACACTCAAAAATTGAGGAAAAAGGAATTGAAATTGTATAGTACTGAGAGAGACCAATCTGATTTTTATTTATGCCCCAACACGTGTTATGTGCGGGGAGCTCTGTCCCTCGGTAGGCTTCGCCTGGCAGCCACTCCCCTGCTGCTCTGCAAGCGCCCTGCCCCCCTTGCTGGTGGGTCAGATGCCCGGATGCCCGGGAAAACAGCGCGCGGAAAAAACGCGCGGGAAATCACGCTCTGGGAGGGCGAGGCATACAAAAGCAGCGAACTGCGACACAACGGCGGCCATTTTCCTTTGGGGTTCTTGGAGGGAGCAGAGGCCCGCCTGGAGGGTCACCTTGGCTGTCTTCCTCCCCCCGCTTTTCCTTTTGTTTACTTTCGTTCCTGCCGTCCCACTTCTTCCCTGTCCGCACCTKTCCTGTCCGTGTGCCCTGTTTCGCCGCTTCCCCGAGGCATCTCGTCAGCGCGACARCCTCGTGTTTGCTGCCTCCCCGAAGGAGCTGCCGCCGCCGCCCGGAGGCGCTGTCGCCTACATTCGCAGCCGTGTGTCCAGCAGTGCCCGCAGCTCCAGCCTGCCCGCAGCCGGTGTTTGCCGACGGCAGAGCCAGGCTGCTCGCCTATCCCACGAATGCCCGTAGCCACGGCAGCGTGTTCTCTGCCGACGGGAGGGACGCGTTTGGAAATGGCGCTCAGCCCGCCTTGGGAGCCGCGCAGGCCCCGCGGTTCACAGCACACACACTCCTTCTGCCCAGCTGAYATCGATGGGGTGCCCGGGGTACAGCTGTAACAATCTGTCTGCTATTCTGTCTCTCTCCTCTTTTCCCTCTCTTTCCCTCTTAGAAAAGTTCCCTTTTCTATTCCCCTTGGTAGGAAGTGGTAGGAGCACTTACCCTTCTTTATCAATAAACAGTTCTCAGATAYAATATTGCCGTGTTTRCGCTTTATTTTTTGTCCAAGAAATCTATTAAAAGAATCCTCCCCAACTCCCTCTTTTCAAGTGGGATGGAACAAGTACATATTACTTTATTTCACATAAGTAATGTAATCTATATAACTGTTAACTTTATCCTTTAATTTTTATAAGTACTTTCTTTTTTTTTCTCTCTAAGGATTACATTTTGAAAATGATCATAGAATTTCACCTTTGGAATCTGCTCTGTCTTTCTGGGCTTTACTTGAAAGAGAAGAAATTAAACTGGAGAAGCTTCATGAAGATATTCATCGCTTGATTCAAATTCAGGTCTGTGTGAGTTATTCATAATGCTTCAGGATGCTATCTACTCATTGGGAATGAGTAGCTGGAAAGCTGCCTGGCAGGAAAGGACCTGGGGGGTGGTGGTTGACAGCAGCTGAACATGAGCCAGTGTGTGCCCAGGTGGCCAAGAAGGCCAACAGCATCCTGTCCTGTATCAGGAACAATGTGGCAGCAGGACCAATCACCAGGGCAGTGATTGTCCCCCTGTACTCAGCACTGATGAGGCCGCACCTCAAATCCTGTGTCCAGTTCTGTGCCACTCAGGGCCAGAATGACGTTTAGGTGCTGGAAGTCTGCCCTTGCAGGGAAGGGCAGCAGAGCTGATGAAAAGTCTAGAGCACAAGCCTTACAAGGAGCAGCTGAAGGAGCTGCGAGTGCTTAGTCTGGAGAAAAGGAGGCTCAGGGGGGACATTATCATTTTCAAACTGCCTGAAAGGAAACTTTAGCCAGGTTGAGTTGGTCTCTTATCCCAGATGACTGGTGATAGGATGAGAGGAAATGGCCTCAAGTTGTCCCAAGGGAGTTAGATYGGGTGTTAGAAAAAACTTAGACAAAGGGTTGCAAAACATTGGAACAGATTGCCCAGGGAAGTGGTGGAGATACTATCACTGGAAGTGTTTGAAGCAACATGTGGATATGGCACTTGAGGACATGGTTTAATGGTGAACATGGTGGTGGGTGCTAGGTTAATGGTTGATTTGATGACCTTAAAAGTCTTTTCCAGCCTTAAAGATTCTGTGATTCTATCCTAAAACAGAGCCTCTTTTACAAAAAGCTTGGACTATTAGCAGATTGAGCTGCATTTTCAGTTTTAATGCAGAGTAAATAGATCTGTACAGGGGGCCTTTTTCTGTCTCATGTGGTTCCAGCTTGTACAAGTACAAATTTGTTTCAAAAGCTGCCAATCTGAAAAAATGAAATAAATTTAAAAACTAATTTCAGAAGTAGGTAAGTGTTGATGACCCTTAAATATGTAATCATCTGAATTTTGGGAGTCTTAGAAAACTGAAGAATTGTGACTTGTTTTTTTCTGAATCTCAGGTGGAAAGTATTTCAGCATATCTTGTAATTATATTTCTTGTAGTGTGTGGCAGTCTATATGGAAAGCAGATACTTCAAGGAAGCTGCTGAAGCTCTTGAAAGGCTGTTTACAGACTCTGAATCAGATAAGGTAGTAATTTAATTAACTTGTATTAAAAGCTTTTGATTTTCAGAGGAGGAAGAGGGGAGTGGGTTTCCAAAGTTAACAAGCCCTACCTACATAGCTTTGATCTCATTATTGTCTATGTCACTTTCACACCTGTGGCACTTTAAAATACAAAAGGAAATTTGTGGCTGGGAGATGGATAGAAATRCTGGGTAAATTGTGGGAGTAAAATGCTTCTAGCAGCAGTTGTTATTCATCCCCTCTACCATTTCATATGAGGAGTGAGATGGCACTACAAATTCTGAGAAGTTTAGTGTTGTTCTTTCACAGAAAAGATAATGTAAGCATACTAACACTGTAATTCCTAACAGTCAGTTTGCTGATTTCTATTAGAGTGCACTCTGTTCCTCTGATGATTAGCGTTCTGTGTACCAAAGCATTCCAGGGAAGGAAAACTCAGTAGTTTCTCTAGTACAGACTGAATATTGTTTTGTCTCTGCCTGGAAAAGGCAGAGTGAGTGAGTTAAGTCACCTCCTGATTTGAAGTTGACTTCATCATTCAGAAAGCTGAAAGTCTGAGTAAACATCTTTTTAATATAATAGTCTATGCACACACCTGAGTTTGCTGGGGGGGAGAAAAGACCAAAAGAAGGACTTCAGGCAAAAAGAAAATAAGTTAAAAATGCTGCCTGTGTCTTGAAATGGTATATTAAGACACATGTTCTATGTAAGTAGTAGACCATGTATAACTTACTCTTCAAATATACTTTCATTCAGAGCATTTGGATGTTTGGAAAGTGTAGACTGTGACAACAATACTCAAATTCATAAATAAAAATGCAGCCTATGCAAAGAAGCTAATTCTCCTGGCTATATTGGCTTCTAAAAAACTCAGTGGTTAGTAAACAAAATGTGAATTTCTGATTATCTGTGTTGGTGTATCCTTAGTGCTGCTGTACTAAGTACTCTTTTTCCTGAACACTGAACACCACTTTCAGTGACAGTCTTTTTGAGGCAGCTAATGAGAAGAGAGAACTGAGTAATGAGTGGCTGTTCCTGAGTGTTTTTTTTCCTCACTTGACAGCCCTGCTTTCAGTGTTAGTCATAAAGGAAATGAAAATATGGATCTGTGGTCAGTTACACCTTACCATTTACTGAGCACATGAGGTAAATGCCTGGTATTATGTCTAGTTGACTTGAAAACTCTTTCAAACTGCAGCATGAAGTTGTATAAGGATATTCAGGAGGCTATATTGTCATGTTTAGCTTTCTGTATTTCCTGTTTAGCATAGATATAATGTTTACTGCAGGATTTGTGTTGTAAAAAGCTGTGCTTTTCTTAGCCTTTAAGGGTGAAGCTGGCAACCATTATAAAATCCAAGGATCCATATGTTCCTTTTCTCCAAAGCTTCAGTTACAGTCTTTTGATAAGTAAAATCAAGACTTACATTGAMCTTTTCGTGAAAAGAAATGGAATTAACTTCTTAATACAGGTATGTGGAAAGTATTTTCAAAACTTTTAAAAAGAGTTACCTGATAAAATTAAATAGATYTATCCTTTCAAGGGAGTTGTTTAGGCAATATCCAGTTATTAGATAAAAAGGAAACTTTACCTTCCTTTGGATTGTCTTATATTCAACCTTTTATTCTAATTAATATGTCTTGGAGAAGACTCCTAAAATACCTTCTATGATAAAAGTAGGAACAAGACTCCTAGTAGGAAAAAGACTCCTAAAATATCTGCTGTGTTTTTCCTACAACTGTTTTGATTAGAAAAATAGTTAGGAAAATAGCATAACTAAAACAAATTTCTGTTTAAGAGAAGCAATTCTGATATGGGACTCATTAAAACATGTAGCTGTATATTTAATGCTTATTTTAGCCTATATGACTTCTCATRCTAAAAATAAAAAGTCAAGACCTGTTAATTTGGCTAAAAGCTTTTGGAATGTCAGAGGAGTTAGGAGATAGARAACTATTATTGCTGTTTTCCTGTAAATACAAATGTTCTTACAAATAGTCTTGCTCAAAACTGGTTTAAAATTGGCAAGAACAACATTCCTTCTGCAGTTCATCTTCAGGAGGATTGTAAAGAATTTCTCTTATGTTTACTTCACATAAAAGAATATTGAATTATTCAATTACAAAAGCACAGACGTCTAAAGGTAATAAGAAGCAAATTTTAAATAAACAATCCTGAAGTTCCTCTGTGTTTTTCATTTTCTTACCCGAAAGACTAGACAACTTATTAAATACATTCAAAATATAATAAAGGAATACCTTTTAATGGTTTCACTTCACTGTCAGTTTTCAGGTTTATTGTTCAAGTCTGTTTCTTTGAGACTGAGAGGAGGTGGAGGCCTGGAGGTGTCGGARAAGGCCCAGAACTCCATGCTGGCATGCCTAGGCCTTCTGTTGTTGTACCCCCACTGCCTGCACATCTGTTTTACTGCCTGCACCCACATTGCAAATCTTACTTTGAACACTTACTCTGGCACATGGAGGAGACAGCTTTGGGAAGAATTCCTGCTTCTGTATAGCACACAGTGGTTCTTCAGCAGTTTACCCTGCATTCTCTACAGAAGAACACTCTGGCTTTAACTGTTAATCTCTCTTTTTTATCTAGTGCCAGATGTAGAAGTATAATCATAGAATAGTTTGGATTGGAAGGAACCTTTAAAGGTAGTCCAGTCCAACACCCTTGCAATAAGAAGGGACATCTTCAATTAGATAAGTTTGCTATCCATTCAACCTGACCTTGAAGGTTTTCAGGGGTTGGGCATCAACCACCTTGCTGGTCTACCTTCATGTTTTGCTACATTCATCATAAAAAAAAACAATTCTTCTTTWTATCCAGACTAACTTTAGTTTAGTTTGAGTTTAAAACCRTTAAGCCCTGTCCTATCRCTACAGGCCCTGCTAAGAAGTTTGTCCCAACTTTATTTAGTGTAGTGGACACCTTTGAGATACTCCATGAAGGACAATGAACTACTACATCCTTGTCTTGGCAATGAAGGGGAAATAATCTTTGTGGCTAAAAGTTTGAGCAGAATGTTGGAAATATTTTTTGCCAGTGCAGAAAAGGTTATATTGCAAACCCAAGATYTGATTAGACATCTTTTGAAAGTGTTAAATGTATGCTATATCCTGCCACGTGCTACAGAACTAGATAAACTTGAGACTTAGCAGTTTTTAGTTTCTAACCTAGTTATARAAAACAGATTTTGGAGTACTTTGGTAGTATTTGCAGTCTTAGTTAAGCTCTGCAGTGTACTTCACACATTTATATGTTTACTCATTATGCGAGTATGGATTGTTATTTCTTTGTGTCCATATAAMTATCAGTCACAGCTATGACTAAAATTTCTCCAAGTTATTAGTTGATAAAGGTCTTYATGGATTTCAACTTAACATGCTAGAGTTGTTCTGAAACTACTTATTTTAATGTTAGTATGTCTGTGAAATAAGCACTTTTAGTCCTAACAGAAAGTATACGTGCTAATTTTACATTTTAGCATATCAATTCCATTTCACACAGGAAGCCGCAAAGCAGGTGGARTCTAAAGGATTGGGAGCAGTAGCAATGCCTAACAAATTTGTGGAAGTCAATGAAAATAACGAAAGTGATTCGGAAACAGAACAAGGGTTTGTATTAAGTATTAYACTGCTAAGGGATGTTGTACTGCTTGGACAGTAACATGAAACTTGTAGAATAAATAGTAGGTACAAAGAGGGATGTTACATTCCAAATGCTGTCCAGTAGAAAATTAGCTACAAGCACATTCCCTATTTTTTTAAAAATTTGTGCTCTTTTGTGGTTGTTACTTTTGGCATTTACATCAAATAGCTTGTCATTAAGTTTAATTATTTGTGAGGCTGCACAATTTTCAGCTGTCAGTCTATAATAATAAAAGCATAGAAAAGACTTT
Organism: Malurus melanocephalus; assembly: GCF_030028575.1. Lineage (NCBI taxonomy): Eukaryota > Metazoa > Chordata > Aves > Passeriformes > Maluridae > Malurus > Malurus melanocephalus. Next base: position 2,443,364 of record NW_026623264.1, read on the forward strand.
GCTTTTTTAATGCTTGACTGAGCTCCTTTTAGTTCTAATTYCAGGCTATAGATCATCTCAAGAAGAAAAAGAATAAGGAAATGGAGGTAGTCCGTTACATTTTCCTAACAGCTGACCTCTTAATGATACTAGTGTGAAGGGAAATAGTTACATTGCTTCATGATTCTGACAGTGGAAACCTTCAGAATAATCACATGGATATTCTGGAAAATGCTAATATTCTAGGTTTATCACCACTTGTTTTTCAGGGAGAATAAGTTGCAGTSTTTAGCTGCAGTCTTTAGCTGGGATAGTTCTCTTCATTTTTGTACTAGGTATTTCTTCATTTTTATACTAGGAATATGACATCAGTTAAGGAAATTGATGCAGACAGTATGGAGGGAGACAARTTGTTTGGYTGKTTTTTTGTTGGGTTTGGTTTTTTTTCTCTTGCAAGGGCAGCTCCTGACACAATTACATCTGAGAGATATAATGAAAGACTTGTTCAATAAAACGTATGGAAATAATTCCTAATRAAAAAAGAGATGTGCAGAAAGTATTGTATCTTCTACTTAAATGTGTAGTGTGTTGGAAGCAGRCTACCAAAGGAAAAGGTCACAGCACCAAACCTGACACAGTTCAAGAAGCATTTGCRCAATGGTCTCAGGCACATGGTGTTACTCTTGGGGATGTCTGTGCAGGGCTAAAAGCTGAACTTGATGATCCTTGTGGATCCCTTCCAGCTTAGCAGATTGTGTGATTCTGAATTTCTCTCCCCAGGAGGCAAGGTTGAGAAGGGTGAAYGCATTGATGCAGTTAGTGATTGTATGCCTCTGCTTCTGTAGAGAAGTCTTAGAATTTTCTTTCTTGTAAATATTGTTGAATCATATAAATGGCAAGTTGCTGCCTAGAAAATAATTTGTCTCTCTTTTTAAGATCGGTGAGAGAGGAGCAGTGTATCACAAGTCAGTCATCTGGAGATGTTGAAAACCCCACAGGAAGGTAAAAAACTTTGTTGTTGTTCTTGGTCTTAAACTTTTCATTAAGTGCTTTGTATTTTTACYTCAGATCTGTGTTTTTGCAGGAGTCATTCAGGACAGAGACGCAATGAGAGCAGAGCTCTTCAGAGTGAGTATTAGTTTATTTTTACACTTACAAAACACTCATTTCAAACACTTACTAAACTGCTATCCAGTGTAATTGGATTAATGCAGAAATGGTTGTGGTGGAAAGAGAYAATCCAAGTTGTGTATAGTTTCTGCATAAATGGAGGTTTGGTGGTTGTCATATTCAGGAAGCTGTGAAGTGGCTTAAGGTTCTCTAGCAAYTAATTTTGAAAAATCATTCACTATTTTCTGGTTTCCTTGTTGGTTTATGGGACTTCTGGCATTCTGTGCAATACAGAGCGTATAGAGGAGTACTGAAATTGTTTCTTTTTGAATTCTGTGCTAGATAACTTGATTGGGAGGGAGCTMAAGAGGTTAGCTGATTGGAGAAACAAAGTGTAAAGTGCACAAAATTAAGATGTTTGTGCACTTTCTGGTATTACTTCTTACAAACTTAACATGAATAATATGATACTTTAAAGTAAGTTCTTAAGACCATTAGCACCTTCTTACCACAGAGAGATGATGATGTAGTTCTTGCATGTGGCCATGTTGTAGATTGGAAGACCAAACTCTTGGGATATCTTGAATGCTTGCCACAGTTAAAATCTGAACGTGTACTTGGAAATGATGGAATTTATATRCAAAGAATCATAGCTGTGATTGCTTGTTACTTGCCATTCTCACTATGTAAAATGAGAGTAGTGCACAGAGTAAAAATGTTTTCACCACAATGAAATGTTTTATTATTATGTACCAATTTTTATGTAAGTGTTTAAAATAAAAWTCTTCTGTGAGCTCTGTTGGATAGAAAATATGGTGGGTTTTTTTGAATAGCCTATTTTTTGAAGCTTTTGGACTATGGCAAGATTCACGTGCAATCATATATAAAAGTATATTTATATGTAAACAGACACTGAAATTTTTGCAATCTGTCAAAGCATGTCAAAATAGTGTACATTCTTGTCATGTGTAAATGGTAGAATGCAAAACTGYTCCCTTGATGTTGACTCCTCATTGTTCTGGATGTATATTGAACTTTCTTCTAGGTCTTAATGTGCAGAATATGGCGGAAAATGAAGGTCCTTTGGCTAATGGCCGAAGAAGACAGGTTTGTACCTATTSTCTCTTCTAAATGGAGATAAAAATAATCTGCACTGCACAGGATATTTTTCTAAGCTTCATTTAATCTCAATTTTAAATCTATAATCTAAARTTCTTACAATCCTTTTCTTCTTAAAGACAGGAAGTAAAATGTATTTTTATGGTCTGAATATTGCTGCTAATACTTCCAATCCTTTTATTTGATGAAATATACTGTTACCAAAGCTTAGTTTGAACTCTTTACACTGTTTGGAGTAAAGAATTCGGGATGTCATTTGCCTGTGAGAATTTTTAGCAAATATCAGACGCAACTTGTTTTCCATCTTAGAAAGTTCAAGTTTTAACAATTTTATTATTCAGTACTCTATGTGCTGTAAAAACATACTTACTTGGGAAGCTACTCTTGTTTTTATAAACCARATAGTAGGATCTTCTTATAATGCCAAATCTCAATGGTCCCTTCATGGATAAGCCTACTTYATTGAATTACTTTAAGATAATCCTCCTGTCTTCACTAATGCTCGMATTCCATATAGTAAGAAGTACAGAAGTTTATGCCTTAATCGAATGCAATTTGAAGTTGATTTTATGTTGGGATGAACTCTTTCAAGCTAATTTTTGTTTATAGCAAATTTTCCTTSGTAAGTGTTCAGCATTTTGTCATGATAATTAAAGAAATTAATATTAAATAGATGTACTGCCATTGTTGGATCCTCTTCATAATATTTCTTAGGAAGCAATGTGAGTCTTTCTGTTTAGATAACAGCTCAAGTTATCATCACACATCCATTCTTATGTGAGCCGTTTCATTTTACTGGTGTTCATTTTGATGTTTCATTTTTGGTATAACAGGGAAGACAAAATCTGCTGCTGGTTTTTTTTTTCCAGATTGTTCTTGAGGATAGTTGTACTTATTCCTAATTCTTTAAACATTTTTACTGAAATTGAAGTACTGGTTAAACATGCTGTCCTCAAATTTGTTGAGGTTCCAATGACACCTCATCTGTCCTCGAGGTTTAAGCCCCTATAAACTTTCTCACAAATCTCAGGAATAGTTACATCACTGACAGCCTCTTTAAAAGCAGCAGACACAACCAATGCCCCCCCAGAAAAGGGGGGGAAAAAAGCAGCACTTACTGGATTTGCTTTTTSCCTTTGAAAACACAATTACTTTATTCCAGTATATACGTAGATAGGTACCTTGTTAGCCAGTTGCCAGTAAGCATGARCAGTTCCATCAAGCTTGTTCTCAACATCAAGATTTAAACTATTTGGACCACATTTGACACAGAGCTAATGAGAGCTTTGTATTCACATATTTTTATGAGTTAGTCTGTTGTGGGGTCACCTACAAGCACTGAGTCTAGGTCTAGGGCTTACACACATATCTTGTTAGAAAGAAATAGATGTTTGCTTAATTGTGGTGTTAGAGTTAAACCTTAATTGAAATATAAAGACTAAATTTGTAGACAGCTGCATCTGACAGTGGCATTGAAAATTTTAAAAGAACTTGAGTGAAACTTGAGATTCAGAACTGTGTTTCTTTCAACACTTAGAAAAGTTGTAGGCATTTGCTGCCACTGTGATATTTATGCCATACTCCCTGCCACTGAAAGCTCTCATAAATGTTTTACAGAAAGCAATGATAATTGGCCTTTTGAACAATAAATCTGCTCCTCTGCCTAATCATCTGGGTTATAAAATTGTCCACATGCATGAAAGAATGCAATGAATGTCAGAGCTGTTGACTTCTAGAACTTCCTTTTCCATGTAGTCCCTCATTCAATGTTGGCATTGTTTGCTCTTGTTTTGTAAATGGCATTTCATTGCAATGGTTCAGTGCCCATTTTCAGCCTTTCATTGCAGTGTTTTCAGTTAGCTGCATGGAACAATTTGCAGTGCTATTGAAAGGAAGCGTACTTTATTTTCTCATTCCTAAATTAGGGGATGCAAGTGTCACAGAATTAAGGGAACTGTTTGTACTCAGTTTTAAATCCAGTAAGTATATGGCAAGTCCTTTGAGTTGTCTTAAGATCTGGATGGCAATTTATTTAAATTAAACAAAGTGTCTGAAAATCTGGATGCTAAGAATTAAGTCAGACTTGTGTGGGAAAAAAATCCATATATTTAAAGCTGAAGGAGAAAACTCAGAGCAGAGTCATAATGCATAAAGGAAGACAGATTACTAGAGCAGAACTGACTCTAAGGAATAACAAGATATTTAGATATGTAATAGAATGTCTCCACATTCTGCCTGGCAAACCCAAGCTTGCTCTGCTGCTGTTCTGAACTGGCCAGATGTCACGTTGCTGTGGACCCAGCATTGTGCTGTTGTGAGCTCAAGCGTAGTGCTGCATTATGTCCAGGCTTTCAACCAGTCCTGTAACAGTGCAAAGCTGGAATCTACATAAATTCTGTCTGAGAGGAGACAGACAGCTTGCCAGTCAGTGGGGCAGGGGGCAAGTTACTGCTGTGTGCAGTTCCTCAGTGAAAACAAAATGAGTCAGTCCCTGATTTACCTGCAAAGCAGGCCCCTCATTTATACAATAAACCAAAGAAATTATTTTTAAAAAAAAAGCTCAGTATAAACAATTAAAATCAAAACCAGCTAAAAACAACCCTTTTAACAGCAAATATAATTAATCAGTGCAAGTAACAAGGGTTGTGATTGTCTCTTTCGATGGAAGTGTTTGAATTATCTRGTGCTGTAGGTCAAGCATAACTGTATTGCTTGAATAAAGATTTTATTTAGGAAAGTTTTCTGGCATGCTCTGAAATGAGATGAACTACATGATTACAGTAGAATCTCTGGCCTTTTAATAATAGTAAAAAAAAAAAAAAAACTATTCACAGCTAATGTTGCAAAAGACCTGTGGAATTGGAAGAATTGGAAAAAGGAAGTATTTTTGATAAAGGGTATACTACTTTCGAGAAGTTTTATGTTCCTAACTGTTTAGAAATACAGTTGAACTACTATTACTTGTAATTCTTCACTGCTTAGTAAGGTTTGTCAGTGATTATAGTTTACTGAAGAGGCACTGATACTTGCATTAAGCTGGAATAAGTCCAGCTTTGAACTGTGAAGTTTGGTCTTTACACACCTCAGCTTGCACTTTGCACAGATGCCCCATTTTCCCTTTGTGGAGAATCACCATTACACAGTTTTGATCTGATACAATTTTTGAGTGAGGCTGAATGTTATCTAAGCTCCTTGCACCTCAGAGACATCCCCTTGTCTTTCATGTCTTGAGTGCTGCTACAACTTTTAGAAGCTTAAATTCAATGGAAGGGTGGAACCATGCAGAATAGCAATCAAAATTGTTACCTGGCCCATTCCCAGAGACTGAATTGATGTTGCTTACAAGAGCAGAATCTTTTAAAGATCCCAGAAGGATTCCATGTCATTAAAAGATGAATTTATTATTCCTATCTCCACCGATGTGGGATTTAACACATGGATTTCTTGTGCCACTGACAGTCATACTGGCTGGGTGCTGCTGCTCATTTTCCCTTGTGCACAAGCAGGATGGTATGCCTTTGTGTAATAAGAGCAGCCATAAGATTTTAATTTCCATTAGGTACATTATTTCCTCAGTTAAGTGATATTTGTCCCCCTGTAATTCACGTTTCCTTGCACTTATCAGGTCTGATAGTTGGCTTTAAGTTGAGGCTATTTCTTTGCACCTGCATTTCCTTTTCTGCCCAGTTCATCACAATTTTGRAGGTTTCAGTTGTAAGGGTGAGCCATAACATGATTCTTATGTTCCCTTCTGCTTTATAGCAAACACAATTTATCTGTTTGATGGCTGGAAGTGATCTGTTACTTATAAGAGGAGGTTTTATACATACTCTGGTAAACCAACCTTTCTTGTATTCCRCCAAACTATAAATTTTAGGCCTCCAGATTCAACCATTTACAATTCTTWTGGCTCTTGTATTGTTCTATAAACGTTTTTTACTTCCAGTCCTGTTACTCCAAGTAACCCATGGCTTTATTAGCACAGGTCCCCTTTGGGAGCCCCCATAAGGATCTACAGSTTCAATTACAAATTTTTCATTTCTCTAGTTTCAAGATACGGTGCTCAAAAAAAACCCCTCTGTACTCTAATGATTAAGAGAGCTGTATGAAAACTTGTTTTTATATCTGCTATAAGATTAGCTCTTACATTAATACCTTTCTCTGTTCATATATCCAATATTTTTTTCTGTTCTTGCCCTAGCGATGGACTGACGCAGAAGACATGGAGCTGAGATTAGGAGTAAGGGAGTTTGGAGTGGGTAACTGGGCTAAAATTTTGGTCCATGGTAACTTCAACAACCGAACAAGTGTCATGTTGAAAGATCGGTGGAGAACATTGAGCAAGATTGAACAAGGCTGATCTGGACTGTAGGAATCAACTCTTGACCTTTCCCTACATAAGGAAAGGTACCCTAGCTTTTCAGAATAACATTTTACTTTAGTTTCAGTGTTCAGCAGTGTTGCTGTCCTAAAATGTTGATGTAAGTTCACTTACTTAGGTAATGATGACTTAAATGTAAAGTCTGACCTTTTAGTTTTGTGCAGTAACAGATTACCTAGGTTCTGACATGTGAAAATGGTTGCAGTGATTCAAGGTCTATTACGTAAATAGGGGTATTAGACCTGACTGGCAACATCTTTAGCTTGATAAAGGCTGATACAAAGTTAAGTGTTCTGTATTTTTAAAGGTCTATATCTCCTGTCAAACTGACCTTTTATCATTTAACATCCTGCCATATAATCCATTCTAATTTGTTTTGGTTCACTTTGAAATTTTGGTCAGACTTGTCATCTTTGTAAGTTGTATAAAAAGTATGCATATATTAGTGTTGCTAATTTTCTGAGTTGATGGTTTGTTGTGGTTTTTTCCTGCAGTTAAAAAATGTATAAATTCATATAATTTTGTATTTGCAAGTAAAAAGGCACAGGGGATGGGTACTCTCCACTGTCCCTGTCAGCAGTGGCAACAAGCAAAGATAAATTTTGACAGGGATCACTATCAAAGTATCTGCTGGCCCCTGCAAATGTCCTGCTCAAGAGAGACTGAAACAAATGGAAGATGACACTAGCTTGTCTCTCTTGATTCAGATCATTKGGAAGAGAATTCCACAATCTCAGAAAACTTAGGCTTTCCACTGTCATACTGCTGTGAACCTCGTGACTTGAACGAATACAACAGTCTTTTAAAAGTGAAATCACTTCCATTCAAATGTTTTCTGTATTTTCCTCCTTGGCTAACGTTTTCATTTTCCAAGAGCTTTCAAGAAAAAGCACCTGTCCGAATTGGTCATAATAAAACAAAGCTCTCCAAGATAATTTTCCCCTTTACAAAGGAAAGCATATATTCTTGAAGGCAGAAATGTTTAGGAAGTATTAAGATCATCTCTGTGCATTCTGTTTAGGAGGCGTGCTTTCATTAAGATTAAATGGTAAAATACAGTTCAAAGGTTTGTTTCATAACAYACTCTTACTGTGGACAGGACCTCAACTAGATCACCTTCCTCATTCTTGCCAAGAGGTGCTATGGTGTCTTCTTGCAGCTGCCAGAAACGGTGGCAAGCTGGAGTCTTTATGTTCCATGGAGATGTTGCATGTTGTGACAGGAAATTTTCTCAACCTTAAGGCATCATTTCTCTTTTAGCAAATATTGTGAATTTCAGGATCTCAATAATATTCAAGCTTTGWCATTCAGCAATAAATGCTAGAGCACCTCTGAGGTACCAATTCAGACATTCATAGCAGGTACCTGACAAGTGCAAAAGTGCAGGATGGAGCCTCTTAAGTGCTGTAACAGTAATTCAAGGTCATAATAGGTAATGAGCCAAGGGCAGTCCTGCCAGGGCTCAGATGTTGAGGTTTCTGTGTTAATTGTTGCAGATGAGCATTTTTAACTAGGAATAAGTGKTTTTTTCACTCGTAGCCAAGGCCTTAGTCACAAAGTCTTGTTTAGGTTCATCTGCCAGAAAAGCTACACTGTGTATTAGTGATAAGAAGTTTGGAGGAGACTAAATCCTTAACAATGCTGGCTAGGTATGTCTTCATGAAGGTGGCTGAACAGGAAAACTGCAATGTAGAGGAAGAATACTTAGGCACTTTTTAGTGAAAAAAATTCTCTAGATGATACCGGGGAGGAACAGAGGACCTAAACTGAAATTGGCTTTAGTTCTCAAAAATTTCATTTTTATTCACCTTTGCTATTAAATGTTGACAGTTAAACTGTTCTCAGACTTTAGAATGTTTGTCTGGCTCACTACTGAGTAAGGAGTGGTGCCTGTRTACAGGCCTGTGGCCAGTAAAGATTGACAACTTCAGGAAAAGCAACTACTATGGTTAGAAACATTAGCTCTTTATTACAAAAGAGAAACCTGCAAATATGTTTCCATRTTTCTACTGTTCTAATACAGAGATTAGTCTTAGCATTTTGTATTAAGGCAGAGAGAGTTTCCTGAAATGTTTCTGCCAAGTTTCTGGCTCATTTAAGATTTGTTAATGTTCCAGAAAATGCAGCAGAAATAYGTAGGTTTCTTGATGTTGGTGTTAATTTTCTTGTTCTTGTTGTTGCCCTTTTAAAGGTCTTTAAACTTTCATGTAAAAATAAAACTATGCACCAGGGGACAGGAACAGTGTTCCAGTTGCCGGATCTTCTTCCAGGTTCCTTGGCATTGAGCATTGCCAATTGCTTCCCAGTGTAAGATTTTATCTCTGAAATGGGACAATAAATGAGAAATTAGAAGAGTAAAAGTTGTGTACACTTTGCTGCACACTAGATTGTGTTATATAAAATSTCAGAAGTTTGGATTTGTTTACTCATGAAACTTAAAGTCATCTAGCTCTTAAAACACTTTCTGGAGCAGATACATTCCTAAGTGTAGTATCCAGGATGGTGGATTGAGTAGCTGGTTATACTTAAGTATGTATGTTAATAAATGTRTGGTTCAAATAAAAATCAGTTCTGAATAATAAATGTCTACTTTCRCAATTATTTTTCTAGAAACCAGGTTTTATAGGTTTGAGGGGAATACAAATCTACCACTGTTAAAMCTGCAATCAGATTTGGAAAATGGCAGGAAATACATTTTTAAGTAAAAGTGTCTGTAGCTGTAAAAAGTCCTCTTCCACTACAGAAGTTCCTTCATTCCTTCACAATAGTGAAAAAGCGTGTACAGCATTGAACTCTTATTGAGATTACTTCCTGATTTTATCTAGGTTTTAAAAGCTCTTCCTGTGAAAACTGAAAGGGTAGTACCTCAGCTCTATAAATGGTATGAGGTATTCCACTTTTTTTAGGTATAATAAATGCAGCTTCTAATTGAGTTCTTGAGAAGTTTTAACTCCTGTATTGGTTTGGGTTTTGCTTCAGAAGAGGCAGCTGAAAATGGYTCTTTACCCATCTGCATTGTGGCCATCCCCAGAGCAGCGCTGCGTGTCCGTGTTCATAGCTGGGGGCTGGCAGGCCACGCACACGGTGTGTCCCTCRCGCAGGTACTGCATCCAGCGGGCGTATGGACGCGTCTCCAGAGCACAGTGGTGTGAAAGAGATTCTGTCCTGAACTCCACACAGTATCTGCTCAGAAGGAAAAGCACCAAATTCTGATAGATAAAGCATGAGCTAAGTAGACACTTTGTACCTAAAACATAAGGGTTGTGTTAGTGAGGTGCAAGTAGACATTGTCATTGCTAACAAGTCTCTGGCCCTAGCCTAATCAGTGGATTCTTAAAAACATTATGTAAACTCTTTCTCATTCTGTGCCCTGGTCCAGCACTTTATATATAGTCTCACTTTCTGCAAGTACTCTATATTCTTGAACTCTTTTGAAAAACAGACCTAGTAATCCATATTTTTTCTTCTGTGCTGCTGAAAGAGGAATGGAAAAGAGACTAAGAATATTGATGGGCTTTATTCTAGGGAAAATAGCATGAGACAAAGCATTATGAGCATTACAGACCTAGTAATAGCCTAATTTAAACTTCATCTCTACTGGTAACCAAACAATTTTTTACTGCTGTGTCAATTAGGTTTTAAAAAAGTTCTCTTGAGACCAGTCACATTTAGCCCACTTTGTTTGGAGACCTACATCTAATTTCTCAGACGTACACTTAGGACACATTCAGCTTTGTTGTAGCATTGTTTACTGCTGGCTTTCAAAAGCATCTATCATCAGATTTGTCATGATCCCAATGTCTAATTCAGGACAATTAGTAAGTAATAAAAAACATCTAAAACATGCAAATAAACTGCAGGCGAGAAAACCAGTGCAAGCTATAGCTTATTGCTTAATTATTGCAAATTTAATTACATTTTTCTCTGTAGCCAGCTGTTTTCTATTGAACAAGATGACCCACATGCATATGAATAGATTACCCTGCTGSTTCTTTGTCTGAAGGCCAGGAAGAAGATGCTGCTCGTCTTTTTCTTTCTTTRCCATATTCAGAGGTAGTTATGAAAGCAGGGACTGAGGAAGAAAGCAGTTACGGTAAAACAGCAAGGCACAGCTGAGTCACATTTGAATTACTGTAACTGGGTGAATGAATCAGGAGCTTGTGGATAGTGATGCTGGCTCACTATTGAAAAAGTGGTAAAATGTTGGCAACACTGGACCTTAACCCCATTCCCTAGAGCTAAGCTCTCYTTATTCAGAAGAAAAATATCTGAAAATGCATGCCATCTAGTCTGAGGAAATAGGGTGTGCTGGAATCCCACAAGGACTACTGCTTCCTGTTTCATACTGAATTAGTGTTCTAACTTTGCAGAGAGATAATTGGATATTATATCCAGAAACTGAAGGAATGCATGCAGCTTAGTTGTTTGCTTAATAGAAATTAAGAAAAACTAGAGTAGGAAAACAAATTATTGAATAAAAAGCAATATGATAATGATACCRGAATGATTTTTGCTTTTTTACTTTTATATATTTGTAACCTTCCCAGTACTTTTCCCTACCCTTTTCCSSTACCCTAACTTGGTTCTTCCTGGGAAGGTCTTCGAGACACATTTTCATAAACAAGTTCAACTAGTACCAAAGGTGGAGGCCTCCAGAGAAGGGGATTGACCTGTAAGGAATTACATCATCACTTATCCTCCTAATTAGTGCTTTTTATCAATTATGCTAATTTCCTAAAATGTATAAAACTCTATTCACCCCTGTGGGAGTGAACTTCTGTAGATATTCTTCCATGACTGCCTCTGGAGCTCCAACAAAGACCCACTTCTATATTACTTCCTATACTAAAATCATCTCAAATTTCATTTCTAAGCTGGGAAAGGCAACAACAGTGGAAAGTAAAGTTTTAAATTATATTTTTAACCAGCTAACTGTAGATTGGTTGGCTTGGTTTTGGATTTTTTTTTGCTGTTCATTGACATCAGTAAAATTCATGATGTTGGTGATGGACACAATATACAGAGAGATCAAAGAAAAAATACCATGTTCATGGCCGCAGTCCTCCCCCTGGTAAGTCAGGTATTCCAGGCAGCCAGCCTTCTCCTCCAGAGCTGGACACGGTTCCCCACCATTTTGGGGTTCCTGTTGTACGTAGCGCCTACGTATCCGCAGCCCGGGATGACATTGCTCTGCACAGCCACTCCAATGACTCCACTCCCCCACAACACAGGGAATAGCTGCAAAGTGGTATTAAAACACTATTAGTAGTCAGGACTTCTGCTTTATCCTAATTGCTCTCAAAAGCTTGAGATAATAAGATTATATTGAGGGGTTTTGTTGTTTGGTTTGGTTTTTGGGTTGTTTGTTTTTTTTTTTGTTTGTTTTTTTTAAATTTCCCCTTTCTGATATTATTTATATGGATTTAAATGCTCTTCCAGGGGTTTGCATACTCAAATTGAAAATCCAAGCCTTCCTGCAATGGTTGGCTCCCTGTTCTGTACCTTGTCCGCATAGAAACATTCCCTCATGGAAACCTTTCACCACAGCTGTGTGGTTCTTCTGTACCCTCTTCTGAAGAATAAAGCATTAGCCTCAAAGGAGACCAGCTCATTAATTATCTACACCAGACTGATCTGACCTTCCTTGGCCGTTCCTACACCACGATTTTGTTTAAAGGCTGGAACATTAAGTAATAGCACACTTGATTCCCCTCTGATCRGTTTCTAACTCCTTTTTTCTCAATACTGAAATGTATGCATTGCCACAGCTTTGTTTCCCTGTTTTAACACAGGCCCTGCTCATTCCCAAATATAGAACAGTCCATTGGATATTTGACTTGCAGYTGTCATGGATCACAAACTTCATCTGAACATAATCAAAAATTATGGGGAAAGAACAATTATTTTTAAAGTAAGCATTGAATCATAAAAAACTGCATTTCCCTCAGGCAGAGGAAGAAAAAGTTTTGCAGCATCATTCCCAGACAAAATCAGGTGATAGATACATTATTCCTGGGTAAGAAAYTACATAACCCAGAAGTCTTCACTTTATTCGTCCATTAAAACAATATGCAACTGTATAAAACACACATTTCACRTCTCCATGAAACTGCTTTCCTCAACACCAACTCCAAGTCCCAGGTTTTGAAAACTCTATGGCCTAACAATTTCCCCTTTAGCAGTTAGAATGAATACTACAACTTTTCAAAACTGTACTGCATGCTGAGCCCCTAGGAGCTGGAGGAGGATGATCTCTGGGTGAACAAACACAACCCCTCCACCTGGGAATTTCAAATCTACACAACCTCAGCAGGCAGAGCAGTGAAAGAGCAGATAAGAAAAATGTCTCACACACAGGCATCCATCAAGAGGACGAATTCTCTGAGCATAAGCAATCATTTCCCTACACGAGTCATCCTCAATTTGTGGTCTACAAGGACATTTAATCTGAATGGTGGTCCATTCCCAATAKCCTCTTTTCCTGGAGACCACCTGGTAGGTGCTCCAGGTTAGAGAATGGTGCAAAACACACTTTATCATCAATGGCTGGGCTATGTTAAAKTGGTTCTGGATTGTTTTGGGCCATGCTTCTCATTATCTAGTTAAATAAAACCTTTTCCTTTCCCATGTGTACCATTTCTCATTAGCTTGTAATGGAAGATATCACATGCTTTCAATTTTTTTTCATATTTCCCGATTACAATTTAAATCCCCAAGATTTACAGCTTAACCACTAGTTACATACTTGTATCAGTGTTGCAGGAAARTGATGGGACCAAACTAGTCTTTCAGGAAAATATTTTATGCCCTCTGGGATTCTGCCAGTACAAGACATTGGAAAGAAAGAGCAGAATGTGATAACCTCCTTGGGATTTGTGTCTCTTCTCATAAAACACAGAAATTGCAGTGTTTGCTCTGTCACTACATCTCTAATTTCTTGGACCCCTACCAATATCATTAAGCAGATAAAACATCTGGAAGAGGCTAYTTGGCAGATATCCTTACCACACTACTAAAATTCCCTTCCTCTGTTCTCACTGTGCCCCAGCTGTTCTGACCAAACTTGCCCACATTTGAGTGCCCTGACAGCACCAAGTGTATTGTGGCTGATGATGCTGCATCCCACACACCAAGGAGCTCCACTGAAACAGAACCACAGTGCTGCCCTGGGTACTGGGCCACCAGCTGCCCATTCTGCTCAACAATTAATATTCTCTGGTGTTTTCCTCTACTTATTGATAAACATCTTCCCAGACAGCTTCTGAATGTGATTTGTACAACAGGGCTGAAAAGTAACAGAAAAAAAAACTCCCTTTGCCATGTGCAGACACGTGATAGTGCCCCACCAGGCACTGCCCTCAGACACCTCTAGGCACCCCAAGGGACGTGACTTGTGTGACTGTGAAAGCATCACGCTGACATGTTGCAGTACAGCCCTCCGACTTTTTGTTCCAAGAATTGTGAACTAGAAAAGAAAACCAGTGATAATAAAAATGTCTTAGACCCCACCATGGGCTAGCCAGGAAAAGTGCTAAATGCAGTGTGGACCTCATAGCGTTTGCCTCCTGGCTGCAGGGTCTAGAAACAGCTCTTGGTGCTGCTTTATTTAATGGTACAAGCACAGACTTCAGTGCCTGCTCACACATCTTAGTTCTACCCAAGTACCCAAGGCACAGTAAGTGTCTGCCTATCTTTCCTTATCTATGGACTCTCTTCTAAGCTGGCTGTATGAAAGGCCTGAATAAGTAAGAATTTCCACAGAACTTTGATCCCATATTAGCACCTTGATCAGCAGATAACATCAAGTCTAACATCACATTTTCCGTGAAGAAAATTCCCAAAGGGACTGAGTAACTGCATAACAAATAAAGCGATGACTTCATGTCTTACTGGAATTAAACCAAGCTGACAGTTAAATATTGGTCATTTTTAGCAAACCATGGTCAACAAGATTTAGAATAAGAAGGATGAATTGCCCTAGTCATGTGGAAAAACAAGAATATTGGGTTGCCAGAATGGAATTTAGGCAGTGGGATAAAAATGTCGCTCTTGCAGTCAGTACCCAACAACTATTAAGGGACAGTAGATCAATTTTGTGCCTTGTTGGAAAGATGTCAAATTCCCCAGCACAACAGAGAATGAGTCCCAGAGCTGACATATAAGGAATGGTGCCATCTCTTGAAACACAAAAAGAAGTATCAGGGACCCATAGCTACATCTTTATGGATCCCTCTCTGTGTTACTATTTGCTCAGCTTAGGTAACACAACAATGCTAAATTATCATTCATTGAAACAACGAGGAGGATGCAAGTCAAAGGAAAATGAAAGATGGGATGTATTCTCTCTGCCAAAATGTGGAAACTAATGAGACACCTGGAAGTTCAAAAATACACAGAAAAAATTACATTGCTTTCTTATGGAATACAGCTTGCGTAGTCAGAACTTTGGTTTTGTCTTCCATTTGCCGCACTATGAAACGCAGTTCCTTGTTTCTGAGTCAAACTATTTAATTTTTTTCCATCTCTGGAAAAAGAAAAAAGGAGGAATGTACTATGCTCATTGTACAACATATATTGTAATGTGTAAGGAGCTCAATTTTCTCAGAGCAACCACTTCAATTCAAATGGCAAGCTGATTCCTTTCTCAGGCTTTCTCACTGAACAATAGTTCCTATTTAAAATGTTCTCTATGTACAAAAATATTCTTTCTTCAAAAATATTCTTCATTGTTAGAACCATAAGGAAAATTATTTAAAAACTCTTGGACTTGGGTTCAGCAGTCCATGGACTTCTGCTGAGCCATCTATTTATAAAGCATGAGACCTACAGAGATTTTTAGGCGCGACAATTTAACCCTGCCACTGGGGTGCCTGCTCATTCTTTCAGTGGTTTCTTTTATTTTGGAGCCTTGTTTTTGTATTATTCCAAACACACCTCTTGATTACTTATACTTGAGGCACTTCACACTTTTCCCAAAGGATGAACTGTCATTTCTGCAGGTGCTGAAATCATGTTTTGTGAACAGGTTGGCAAACAAGCTTTAGCATGAGAACCATTGCTCACATTTCTTCACATTTCTATTTTAAAGTTTTGAACTCTACATTCAGAACCGTGAACTATGCCAATTAACACCCTTGGTGTCATTAAACACTTGGACAGACTTTAGCAAGGCTCAGTGGGGAGACCTCAACATCCAATAGGAACAAAAAGACTTCAAAATTTTCAGCCATACTTGTGTAAATTGTGTAAATTCCATAAACTGGAATTATTCAAAATTTCTGTTTATACAGAATACAACTTAATGACTGCTTGCCATAGAGAGTATATATGATCATATGCCTGTAAAGAATGGCTTCTTATRCACTTTTTGAAACTTAGGAGTTTTGTAGCTTTTGGACATGTGAATTCTGGACCACCTTGCCAGGGTGCCAGGATTCTCCCTTCYCATGCCAGACCCATCAATGCAAAATGTGCTGTTCCCTCTGTGTTTGCATTGGTGTTGCACAACTGGGCAGTGAGGCAGTGCAGGGGGTCAAACCAGGCAGAAAGAGGCAACAGAGAAAACAGAAATAGTTCCCTGTGTGTTTAGCTCCCTGAACTGGGCCACCAGAGACCGTCAAATTCCAGCTGGTGCAGGAGAGGCAGAGAGAYAGGGAAGCTCCAGGGAAACTGCATCTTCCTGTCTGGATGTACCCCATCACCCACGCAGGGTAGGAGCATGGTGTGCTTGTACAAACACATAATGCCYTTTGAGGCAACCATCACTGAGCCTGAGCCAAAAAATACCATCTCAGTAACAGCAGGGCATTATCAGGTGCCAGAAGTCACACCAGAAGTCATGGTAAAGAAAGTGTTTAAGCTAGAACTTCTCAAGCACATTTTTTAGCTCCTTTTTAAATGATTACAGCTCTGTTTTAATGCTAACACTGCATGTTTATCAGCTCTCTTCTTTTATGCATGAATATTAAAAATCATTTGATTTAATGAAAAGATGCAATGTGCTGTGGCTGTATGACAAGGAACCTGCCAGTTCTCCCTCTACTTACTTTGCTGAATGAAAGAACCATATTGGATGTACYGAGTGTATTTTAAAAATGCTAATTGTAAAAATGCTACCTTCTGTCAGACCTTGTGGTGCATTTTTTTCCCTTCTGTTAATCTGGGGAGATTATTTAGCTGTGGGAGAGCTGACCATGTTTCCTCTGGACACCTGGGGTCATAGTTCTTTTCTGCTGAGTTCTTCTGTGCAGCTTTACATTGCTCGGGTTGGGTCTACACTGTCTGACAGTTGTATTCCCCCTTTCCAGTCCAGGCAGATGTATGCCAACTTGGGTCCCAGCGCTATGTGGCTATGTCAGCACGGCACTGAGCCTGCTAAATACACCCTAATTAGCAGCACTGTGCAGCAGAGGCTCATGACTTTTTGGCTGAAGGCTGGCATGCATCCAGCCAGCTGGGAAGGGACATTAGGCTGACAGAGTACAGCATCTGCAAAGCAAGGTCTGTGTCCTGCATCTCAGGCACAGGGAGGTCAGTCAAATCGTGAAGACTGCAAAGGGTGGAAATAGCACAGAAAGAGGYGCTGTGAATACCTACAAAGCAGATACTCCATTTGGTAGAACTGGGCTACTTTCCCCTTCTAGCCACTGCTCATTGGGAGGCCAGGCCCTCCTGTGAGGGCTGGCAAAGGACCCTCTCACTCATGCTCCTACTCTTATTTTAAAGCCTTTGCCTTCACAGTAAATTTTTGCGGACTCATGCTTCAAGACAAAAACCTCTCCGTGGGGACTTCCCCAATTATTTCATTCATATTTGYTGGCCAGGATGTGAGGAATCAGCTGAGACACACAGGCAGTGCTAAATTAATTTCCCTGCTGTCTCTCTAATCGGACATCCCCCCTGCAATCAATTCATGTTTGAGACTTGTCTGAGTGAGAAGTAAGTAACATAATATTTTAGAGGTAAAATAACTTCAGACTGTCACTGTAGGACAGCTGATCCAGAAACCTTTTCTATCTAGTGAGAGAAAAGTGTCTGTCCCCGTTCCTGAGCYTGCTGCTATCCTGGCGCTGCCCCAGCCTGGTCCCTGCTCATGCCCTCGCCCCGGGGCTGAGGAAGGAGGAATCTGCCTCTCTCGCAGCCCCGAGCCCCTGACCGACGCCCGGCTCTGAAGCCCAGCRGAATCTCCATCGCGCGAATCCCCGGCAGGAGAGCGCTCCCGGTGTCCGGAGAGGGGCTGGGGCCGCGGGGTCCCGCCCTCCCTCCACCCGCTCCGGGGCCGGGGACGGACGCACCTACCCGGGCACGCCTGGCCGTGGTCGTGGCAGCAGTCCCCGGCTCGCCGGCAGCCTCCGTCGCAGTAGCAGGTCCCGTAGCCACCTCCCTCCCTCCATCCCTCGCCGACGCAGGCGGCATCCCGGCCCTGGCAGCACTTTCCCTGGCAGCTGCCCCCGACCCCGCTCCCGGCCCACAGCAGCCCCAGCCACAGCGCTCCCGACAGCGCCGTGCCGCCCATCACCGCCACACCGGCCACGGCCACCGCCACCGCCACGCCGGCCACCGCCGC
>NW_026623264.1:2461743-2534247 GCF_030028575.1 Malurus melanocephalus
CCTGCCCTGCCCGATCGAGCAGCGGCCGCCCCCGCCCCCAGCCCCGAGGGCTCCGGGCAGCGGCACAGCCCCGAAGCGGCAAAGCTTCGAGAGCGGGGGAGCGGGAGCTGGGTCGGGTGCGTGTCCCCGGGGGTGTCCTGCCAGGCGGTGGTGGTTTCCCGCGGGATCCGCATGGCAGGACTCACCTGGCGATGTCTCACACAGCGATGTTCTGTATCAGGATGTCCTAACAGCAGGAACCTACACAGCCATGTCCCATTCTGCAGGACTCCCACAGGTATGACCCTTGTAGTGATGTCCTGCCCAGGGATGCACACCGACACCCACACTGCCATGTCCCACACCGCAGGGACTCACAGTGGTGACCTGCAATGTCCTCCCGTGAGAGTGGCTCCCACAAGGTGACAACCTTCACAGCAACACCCCACATGGTGATGACCCTCGAAGCAACATACCACATGGCAACATCCCACATGGTGATGACCTTAACAGCAATGTCCTACTCAGCAGTGACCCACACTCTAGTGAGACCCCACAGCAATGTCTCACATGGTGATGTCCCTCCCAYGGAGCAATGTCCTTCTCAGCAGTATCACACAGCCATGTCCTGCACAGGATTGAACTGCATGACTATGACCCAGCCAGCAGAATCCTGGACAACTGTGTACAGCCCAGCCATACCCTCTACAGTGGTCACTCGCATCACAGTGACCCACAAAGGTGTCCCAGAGCATCCGCAGCCATCTCCACATAGCCCAGTTAATGGGAATGACCTAGAGCCACTAGCTATGATTTATTGGTACAGGTGCTTTTGCATTTCAGGGCACAGCATTTGTATGTGGTATGTTTATCTTTTTTCTTTTTTTTCTTTTTTTTCTTTTTTTTAAATCTGTTTCCAGAACAAACAAAAGAAGCTGTATTTGCAGGTGCACAAGAAAAGTGAGGTGGATTCCCAAGTAACTTTTTAGTAACAAAAAGTTTGTATTCTGGTTTTCAGTTCATTTCAGTACTAAGAGGTTTTTAGGCTWAATGGACCCTGATAATTTTAGCCAAAAGTCAAATCCCAAATGTTAGTAGTGAGGTGACTGCAGAAGTATGTTAGCTTTGCACATTTCAATTTGCAGATAGCTGCTAAAGCAAGAGACATCTGGTCTCCCAARGCTGCCTACGAGGAGAGGTAACAGTTTATTATATTATCTACCTGAACCTGAACCCCTGAGACAGCTCGGGCCAGGCAGAGTTTAATTTCTTCTAGCCTTCAAACATTACTGTTAAAATGTTGTCTAAATCCCTGAGGATTGGGTCTGTGCTGTTATCCAGTGTGCCACTAATGAACTTACTGGCATCTTGCCAGCTTAAAACTTGAACCCCTGAATAGCAAATGCAGGGGGAGTTCCTGATGTGGGTGAGAGGAGAATAAGACTAGCAGCCCACCTTAGTAAAAGCAATGTGAAAGAAAAAAAGCCCCTCTGTATTTTCCTTTCCTTCATTGTATTCCTGTATTTCACCTGAAAGGCAAAATATTAACAAATAGTAGTAGAAACTACCTTTGTAGGTGGATAAATCGTGTGCAGATGACTCACACTGAAAGGATAAGTCAGTAAAACTTGCAAGAGTTTTTCTGAGTCCAGAACAGGTAAAGAGGGGCTTTTTCTTAGTGAATAAGTTTACAGAAAAAAAACCCCAAGAAAATATATCTGCAATAGTCTAGTAAAAGAAAACCAAATGAAAAAATATTATAATTTCTATTAGACATCRTAAAGCAGAATCTTTAGAGCAACCAGGAAAAAAGAATCTTAATTAGAGAGCAAGCTCATCCAATTTGTTCCAGCAAATACTTTGGATTTTTAACTTTCAGTTTAGTTCCTTTCTATTAAGAGTAGCACTGTGTAATCAAAAAGAACAAAGAAACACAGTGATGTGTTCTCRGGCAGTGACTCAGCACTGAAACCCTTACAAGCAATTCCAGCAAAACAAGCAGAGATTTCTCTCTAGTCTGACATGAGATGGCCCTCAGAAAGTAGGTGGTGCTCAGCACCCTGCTGTTGGTTATCTTTTTGTCAAGCAAATAACTTTACAAGAAAAGCAGAGATTTAAAATTCATRTGTAGGTAAACTTAGGGAATGTGAAGAGCCCTTGCTGTTTCTTGTAAGCCGCAGAGGAGCATTGCATGGAGCAGAGGTCATCAGGCATCTGTTCCTCATGTGCATTTCATGCCAAAATACTTCTTAATCCCAGAGGTGAGGAGATATCTAAGGACTCTATTGTAGTCCTCTCAAAAACAGGTGTTGCTGTTGGCTCTGAAATTTTCAAAACCACGACCAATCTCAAACTGTCAGCCATTTTTTTTCTCAATTTCTGCCCTATTTTAGCTTTGGAAACTCTAAACACAGATTCCCAAACTAAAATGTACAACTACAGTATTATATGGTAAGAGGGAAAAGAAACCAAGACTGTGAAAAATTATTTTTCTAAACTAATTTTTCAAATGTATACAGTTCCAATGAGTCTTGTTCCATTGTTTTATTTCCAACCCAAGTRTCCCCATTGCCTTACATGGAGTTCTCCCTGGTTTAAAATACCACAAAGACAAAACMAAGCCAAGTGTGTTCCAGCAGTAAATTACAAGAACTGGTCTCTCTAATTTACCAGCATTATTATTTACCATGGTTGTTTATGCTTTCTCTGTATAAAGAATATGAAGCAGAGCCAAGCTCTTAGTCTCCGTCCATTCCTGTGGCCCACATCTACCCATAATAGTAGGTAGAGCTCTAAGAGAACCTGCAAGTGGGAAAATCTTCATACTGGGTACAAACATATGTCTGACTATAAAATACCTTTCTTATTTTTTCAAGTTGAACTTACAGCCRCAGTGATTTTTAGTACTCGATGTAAGGTCTATTCAACTCAACTTCAAAGTCTCTTTTTACAATATGTTATCTGCCAGCCAGCAGCATTCCACATGCCCACACCTCCTCACRAGCAAACTCTCTGGAAGGCCCAAACTTGTACAAATAGAGCTATTTTTTTTTTTGCTGCTGGGAGGTTAATCAAATGGCATCAAACTGAGAAGACTTCAAAAATCCTGCRGGGCAATTCTTTTTCTTTCAGACTGTTGTTTGCACACAGCTTTATTTATTTGAGAGAAATACCCTTCAGAAAGCAACCTGGTTGTGTTTTAYATTGAGACAACATGGTGACTGATGTGACTACAAAGGTTGCACACTGTCTCTATCCTGCTACACAGGGCCATGCTTCCCGAGAGCCCCACAGTCAGCTACAACTTGTTTGTCACACGAGGCCCCTGTTCTYATTGTTCTGAAAAAGTAGACTTTCTCCTGATAAGAAATAATCCCTGCTAAGGTGAATAACCRAACCATGGTGTTTGCTAGTCTAGCTGACAGCTTAAAGAAAYGGTGTGTAAGAGAAATGAGGAGTAATTTGTCTTCACTAATAATCAACCAGTATAAAAACACAGTAGATGATGCATGAAAGTTTCTATAGTTTCATGGCCCATGATGTTATACAGAAAGCATGATGCTGTTTCCATGACTAGCTTGAGYTGTTCTACATCGAATCCCTCATAAGAGAGCAGGCTGAATACCTGGCTRCATTTAAGGGATGTCCTTTGCTTTGGCAGTCCTGTCAGGCACAAGCCTGTCATGGGTCATGGGAGATGCACTGGCTCACTGTGTCTCAATTCAACCGTTGATTTTGGTTGGGGCTGGTAATGATGCACGAAATTGCTTGAATTGGTGGGGTTAATGGAAATACAGAAGATCTATCTATGAGGATATTTTTAGCTGAATTTTAGAGGCCTTCATCCTCCCTGTAAGTTATTGAAGAAATGTCCAAGTAGTGAGATGAGCGCAGAGATGTTGTCGAGCTTCCATACAAAAAAAGTCAGGCAAATCTGTATGTCCAGCCTAAGCATGTCAGGACTGGAAGACATCCTTTTCCTGTTCTTTTCCCTGAATTTCTCATTTTCAAATTCAGGGAGCTGAAATGAAATGGGACACCTAAGCCAGCATGAGGAAGAGGAAGTAACCCAGGGCAGAACRGCCAGAAGGCTGCAGGCTGCCTCCACCAGCAGCTATTAAAGATAACATTGGCTCAGCTGGTGCACATGGTAGAGCGTTCCGTTTACTCTATTAGCCTACAACTACATCTCCTGAGTGAATTAACAGCCTCTGGCTTATGGAATAATAGTTTTGCATTAATAAGTACATTTTCTMATGTTAGTTTTTATTTTAATTCTAAATGCTATATAATCTGTAAGTGTTACTGATGTTGTTTTCAATTTTCATTTGTCTTAGTAATGTTGAGAGCAATATTCCCCCAGGRGTCACTCCCAGGGAATATGCTGAGTACCTGGCTGTATTTGAAGAGCTAGTGATGCATAGAGTGATGTGTTTTTAACTCCTGATCCTGGAAAGTCAGCCTGTTATTCAGACAATCTGTTCTGGTTCTTCAGGCCAAATAGGACACTCGTGCTTTCAAAGGCTGTGCTCAGATGTGAAGGCATCTATTCATTGCATGTGAGGAGCACAGTCCACTTGATTCCTGTTTGTCAGCTATCTTCCTGCAGGGTTTACCAGGTAGTTTTACATTTTAAAGGCACATGATCAGCCAGAATAAGAGAAAGTGGTGGTTTAGCACTTTCCAAAACAGAGCTGCCTGTTACAAAATAAGCATCTCAGGATATTACTCCACATACTTCGCTCTTTCCCCTGCTTTGGGGTTGTTTTCCTTAGTATTTACAGACCTCCTTTTTTTTTCTGCAATCATGGCTAAATCAATTACTTTCCTTCCCAATGCAGGAATCACTATTTTTAAAGATAGGATAAAAAGATACTGAGAAGTTAGGGCACCTATCCAGCAAAACACTCAAGCGCTTGCATAACCCAAGGCACATAACACACCGTCGGACTGCTCACTTGTTCCAAGCTGTGCAATTTTGAAGGATTTACTGAACCAGGGCCTCCCAGTGCGCCAGAGGGCTCTGAGGCTCAGCCCCCCTCACTCTGAGCTGCACTCTGCAGCCACCAGCCTCTCCATGCACTACCTCTGAGCAGCCACGTTGTTCTGCTACATCTAGGGCAAACATTAGCCCTAGATCATCACTGAGCCCTGATTTGGGCTCAGTCGGCTCCTTCTTCATCAGCATGTAAAGCCAAAGAGATGAAAAGCTTATTCTTAAATTCACTATTTGAATTAATGCAAAAAGTGTTTATTTGTCTCTAAATCCAGATCAGGTTTTCCCTGCTGCTTTAAACTATAAATCAGTATTAGTCCAAAACTCAGTCTGTTTCCTTTTTTTCTCAGTTATCACACCCAGTAGCAGAGATTCTGCATCTTTGAGTTATTGGATGAGTTTGATGATGGTGCATTTTGCAGAGAAGAATGAAACTCCCCCATTGCAGCAGATGAGTGTGCTCTGCTAGCAGGAATAAACACACACATTTCTGTCAATGAAGAAAGCAGGAATAACTATGAGTTTATGAAATTAGGGCACTGAACTGTTGAGAGAAAGAGTAATTTTTTTCTGATCATAATCCCACTTTTGAAAACCTCTGCCAATCTTTCCACTGGACTGATGAAAAGATGGATTCTGCTGACTTGAATAATTTGAAAGTAAATTRTGATTCGGGAGTACACTGGCTGGCAGAGGGAACTGTTTATATAATTCTGGGCTTGCTAATAACCCTCTTCATAGCTAGAAATCGTGCCAGGAAAGCTGCTGGCTATGTAAAAATGCTCTCCCATTTCCTTGCCTTTATTGTTTTCTGTCACAGCTTGTTTTTTTTTAATTAGTACATGAACTATTTTTAGTGTCTGGAGACAAAAATGTATTGTTCAGGCTAAAATGAGGCCAGGTACCCTGAAAATATTTTCAGGGRAAAATATTTGGAGCCAGTTTATCTTTGGCTGTGTGCAGCGAAAGTTTCCCTGCTTAGTCCAATTAGTTACAGCCATGTCACTTCATGTAAGTGAATGCAGTTGTGTCAGTGCACAGGGCAGATTTTGGCTCTCATGCTGCAGAGGAATACTCTAAACCACACACAGCTAGAATCTGTAGCATTTAGAGCATTCTGAATTTTTTTTTCCATACAAATTCCAGGCATATCTTGTTGAAGGAATAAAACTTTTCAGTCAGATGATGACTTAGGAGAATGCAACTTTTGATAAGGTACCTCTTTGTAACTCATTTAATCAACTCTGAGAGATCTTAAAGTGACGAACTGTAGACAGACTGTAGCTGCACAGAGTTGTAGCCATGTGTGTACACACACCTGTGTGCACCACGCAGGTAAAGGTACAGCAAGATTTTGTGACCCACAGACTGTGATTCAGCCTGGAAGAAATAGAAAAAAACCTCTTCCATATGCAACAGTCTCGGCTGAGAAGCAAGATACAAAGTCCTGCCCTCTCAGTTCCCTGCAGAATTTCAAATCAAGCTCAGTCTTGACCATTTTCTTCATGGTTGCCCAAAGCCCAGTCCCACACTAGTCTGCCATTAAATTCCTCTATCTATYCCATTATCAGGTGAGAGTTTATCTGTGTGGAAGTATTATCCATAAAGGGAATCCACTGGAAATTAAGAGTTCTTCCAAAGAACCTARTGCCTCCTGTACTCTAAATATTACYRCATTCTTTGATTTTGCCTAATTAAAAAGAARCATATATATTTACCAAAATGACCCACAAAATCTACCAAAGTAAGTCACTCCAATGTACAGACTCGCACTTTGGAAAAAAGACAAATATTACTCTTGTTGTTAAAGGCACCTGTGAAAGTTTATCCAACACTAGGATGACCAGAAAAGCAAGACACGTCAAATCTAGAATCTGTCCAAGCTGCATATATTAAATGGGTTCTGATAGTATTTTCTTTAAAAGAAACCAAGTGTTTCAGAAAGAGAGAAAAAAATATTATCTCCAGTCATCTGTTGTTTGTGCAATGCAAACACTAAATCAGATAATTCCCATGCAGAGGCAGATGACTTGCAGTTAAAGTAGCWCTGCTTTAAAGTAGCAGGCATTTTTTTGGATTATGAGTCCCTAAGATATTCCATCAGATACACTGATCTCTGCAGAAAGATCATTAGTTTAGAGACCAGAAATAATGGAGAAGTAATCAGATCCTACAATAATCCCAGTAGTTGTGTTTTCATATGAGTCCAGCTGTGTTTGCAGCCTCCCATGCAGTGATCCTGGCAGCAGCATAACCACCAAACCTGTAATGCACTGGTGATCTTCAGCCAAAAGGGGACAGGGATGCATGGCAGAGAAAASAGAGAGTGAGGGGCTGAGCCTCAGAGCTGGGCTTGGCTGGAGAATCTGCTTTAGGTCTGCCATGGCCAACTCTGCTCTTTCAATACCATGGAAATGTGCAGTTAGTCCAACTGTTACCACTTTTTTCCTTCTGCTCAAATCTGTCTCAATAGCAATAGCCTTTGACTAAGCTGCCACAGAACCACAGTACATACATGTGGTAAAATATGAGCCTATCAGCCAAAAAAMCAGTTAATCTTGCAGAGACTTGCATCAAGAGGAGGATCTAGTCTAGGAAGATCCCTCCATACCACCAATACCTTCAAGGCTTCTTTCAGGAGGTTCCCTGCAGGTGTCCTTGGAGCTGCATCACCTACAAAACCCCCTCCTACCACCTTCTCCACTTGGCTGCTTCAGTCTGTGCAGTGTCCATGTGCCTCACTGTCCTTGCAGCCCCTGATGGGTTTATGATGTCGGGAATTCAGCTGGAGGTAGCCAGCTGAATTGGGAAAAATGTCCTGTAGAGACCTGGAATGACTTTTCAGCTGGTACACTCCCTTCTCCTTCCTTGAAGGCTGTCCTTGCAGAGGTGAGTGGCCTTTCCTGGACTCAGTGAGGTGCACATGAAGGGCCTGGGAGTAGGTTAGTGTTTTCTTAGCACTTAGCTCACTGAGAGGACTATTACGTGCTTCCTTCTTTTGGGCTGTGTCCTTTTTTTATGAAAATGCTAGCCAGGAGTGCAGGCAGGAGCAGGGATCACAGAATCAAAAGTCCCTCCTACCCAATGTAAATATTCTTGAGTGATTTGCAGATCCACGTACAAAACCCTGTGCATTGTTTYGAAGACAAATGATATAAGATTTAAACAAGAAGTCAGTCCCAAGTCTCAGCTGGCATYACTCCATACAACTTACATGAAAATACATTATTTTATATGGAGATCTGTTTTTCCCTGTTTTGCATAATTCACATGCTCATAACTTTTTGGAGGGCTCTGCACTTCATAAAATAGCCTTAAATTTATCTGGGTTTCTTCCTGATGTGTAATACCTGCATGTCCTCTCCCTTTCTCGAAAGGGTTTTTCAAATTAAAGTGATTTGGAGGAGTCTTCTTCCCAAAGGGCAGCAGGAAGGGGTGAGGGAGTGAATGTGCCAGCTGGGGACAAGGAGTGACAAATTACCTTTTTCTACCGAGGTGTTGAATTTGGCTCCAGTTCAAATTCTGAACTCAGGATGGGTTAATCTATTTTTGCTCTTCCCTCAGTAGCAACAGCCCCAAGCCTGGCCTGGTGTACATGTAGCCTAGGTACATCTTTGTCACCTAAAATGCAGATTACCCAGAGTGTACAGAAGGTTCATAAATTATTGAACAGTGCTAAAGAGCACAAACAGCTTATGCAGCCTGAGCCAAATTCTCCCCAAGACAAATTTACCATTGTACCACTTTTGAAACTTTTATTCTTTCTATCACACAACAGCAGGTTGCAATTTGAATGCAATTTTGTGACAATTCATTTCCTTCAAGGATACTTCAGATGGATTCTAAGATGATAGTAATTGACTCCTAGACTCTTCCTGTTTACGAGGAGAATCAGGGCTTAGTTACTTCCCCTGCATAGCTGGAAGAAGGCAGAGMTGGTAAAGGTGGCTGGGCTTTAGGTTCTGTTGGGGTGAATGTGTAGTAAGGGCAGACAGAGAGTTGATCTCAAGAGGAGTCAGCTCAGCTTTGCCTGCAGTAGATGAAGCAGAACAACCACTTCACCAGCCAGAGCCTACAAGTGTGAGGGCTTTTCCCACCTGGGAAACCCATTTATCCATGGCCCTGAATTTATCTCATTATGCCTGAGTTTAAATGTACCTATTACATGAGTAACTGAATAATATATAAAAAKATTATTAATTTCAGGGCTACATTTTCTTGATTTGTTTTCATCATTGCCTTAAATGTCGAATTTTGCTATCTGGCTTGAATATGTGAGTACTTCAGTTGTATTTCTCTCTCTGGATTCCAATATTGGCTTAGCTACAAAGRAGAGGTCTCCAGGGCAGAGGATGCCTGCAGCTAGGCCTCCCTCTCTGAAACATGTTTATTATCAGTTCTTTGTCCAATTATCTGCTCGTTAATTGGGTTGTAGACCRGCACAGCATGTCTGCAAATTTGATGTTGAATTTTTTTACATCGGTTTTGTGTTCAGCTGGAGATATATCCACAGAGAGCAAAACTAGATGTACTGCACTTAGTGAACAGAAAAGCTTATATCTCAGAAAGGACAGCAATTACTTTTCTCATGGGATCACATTCTGCCTTTATCTACCACTCATGAAACTCACAGAACTGTCCTCCTGCTGACTGAATGTATATCAGTGCAGAATGGGCCACCAGCAACCTGACAGTGAATTTAAATCAAATTGAAGATTTCAAATTTGTAAGTTTTTTACACTTTCACTTCATTAGCTCCAACGAGAATATAGTGTAGATACTCTTTGGTGTGACTTTGGTATATCCTGAACACCTTCATTAACCAGGCTACCCATTCATAACAATTCTTTCTGGGAGACAACATCAGTCTCAGAAAGATCTTTTTGTTCATCCAAAGCAATCAAAAATACATACATAYGGAAAAAAAGAAATCCCTACACCCATTTTGAATGCCTKCAGATTTACAGCATTAGGAAAATGYTTGACAGCACCAAATGYTTCGTCTACAAAGGGATTATAGCTATCTTCACAGCATGCACACATCATTAATGTAAATGGGAGCTGCACCTCCAAGACTCACCCTAAAATGCCGGCTGTAAATTGCATCCCGGTAGGATAATTAAAAGTCTGTTAGAAATACAGCAAGTTCCAACAAACATTTTCTCCYAGGGTAAGTGATCAGAGTATTTGGAATTGAAAAATATAATCATCAGTTTGCCTGAGAAAGGTAGTGCATCAGTTTTGCAAACAAGCTCACACACAACGGCTTTTTTCCAACTTGGGCATAGTTTTTGCTGGTAATTTTGCCCTGTTTTTCTTAGCCTACTTGTTTTTCCTTCATTTCTGTAATCCTACTTGACCTGAAATTTAACACTGGGCTATGTTTGCAATCATTATTGTATCAAGATTGCCAGTTTTCATTTCTGTTTCTCTCATGCTAGCTACTGGGAAAGATTATCAAAACTATTAGCAGAATTACATCTTTTTTCGCTCTTATTTATTTTTGTTTAGGCTTAACAGAAAACGATGTTTCATGAGTGGATGTAAATTCTGAAATAGAGGATGTCTTCTGCCAAAATTAACTATCTTCTAAAATTATAGGAGCATCAACTGCTAAGTACAAACTGTCTCATTTTCTTRTTCTGCAAAGATTGATGATGAAGGTAAAGCTAGGAATGAAATAAAAATAATCATCTAATACCCCATGAGGACCAAATTACACTGTCAGAAGGAAATAGCCTAGAGCCTCTAGATGGATTGTAATGTCCCCTAAGTTAACCAATTTTGAGATGACACTGTTTGCCCATGGGGCCAAGTCAGCTGTGGGAATGGTTTTCCTAATCCACAGRGGTTTTAAAGTTTCTAGGAAACTATCAGTCTTGACACATTTTCAGTTGATCTAAGATGTTCACACAGAGGCTCAGAGCTTATGCAGTAACCTTTGAATTTCCATCACTGACATCAAGAGACTTCAGACTTAGTCTTCACCATTGCCTTTTCTTGGCCCCCAGAAAAAAAATMTCCCAGCACATTCCTGTGTGTACAYGTTTAAATGTGTGCATGAGATGAGTGCTTTAGCACAGGATATAAAATACTTCAAACAAAATGRGACTTGATTGTTTATGGGGAAAAGAAAATGGGTTTGGAACTTTGGAAGTTATGCCACAGGCAGCATCTGATTGCACTGCAAAAAATGATGCCTTAAGCATTTTTGCTGCAGTTTTTCTAGAGATAAAAATTTCTGGTTATTTTCAGTGGTTATTTCCAGCAAGCATTTCTGCAAACTTTTAAAGGAAAAAAAAGAATGTTTCTTTGTTGTGTTACTAGGTTTCTTGACCTTCTTGCAAATCAGTTCACATTCTCTTTGGAACTTTCTTGATAAAATAAGGGGTGAGCACTTTCCTTAAACAGATGTTTATTTGTCTACTGAATAGGAGTTACTGTACACAAAAAAAAACAGATTAATAACTTATACTACTCTATTGAAAACAACAGGCACTCAGTGAGGAATTGAATTTAAAAAATACAAAAATGATGATCAACTTCTTTATACATCATCAGATTTAAAAGTTTAAGTCCAATATTCCCATAAAGTTTTAAAGGTAATGAGTATACATCTTTATACGCTATTCATCATGGTGACATATTCACCCTTAAACTTAGACTATTATGCTCCTTACCCAATGAACTCACTTCAACTTCTATTAAACATTTAACTTAGCTTGGTAAATTCAGCTTCTGTTAAAAACAAACAGAAACGCCGTATTCAGYATAATTTTCAATATTTCATGGCAAAGCCAGTAGCAAAAATTTATATTGGCAAGRAGGAAATAAGAAAAATATCTGTCTCTGTCTGCCAGCTTCTAGAGAGCAACAGGCTCATCAAAGCAAAGAGTATCCAGTATCAGTTTGGTAGCAAAGTACCCTCTCTTCCCTTGAGGARCTCCTTAAGTGAGCAAACTGTTTTAACACTGGAATCACTGAGAGCTGATTTTGCAATTTGACTTCACTGGAACTCCGAGCAAACCATTTACAAGATGCTYGTCTTTCATTTCAGGGAAAAAGCTGACTGGGCAAGACTGTTTCCTGCTGCTTTATCACTTTTTGCACCAGAAGTATGGTTTTGGCATTTTTTCCTTTCAGCTTCAATGGAAGTGAAGAGCAAGCTTGATTGAGGTGTTGCCAGCTCTCGCAATTTCATCACAAATCTCACTACTTATGCRTTTTCTTAAAACCTCAAGATTCTGSCTGAAAGAAAAYRAAAACTTTTCWWTTTCATGGGAYTCTGCCCTTGCATTCAAAGCAAAGCTTCTGTCTTTTTTACTTGCAGACAAAGTTTGAAGAATGTGAGACAATTATAGTTTCAGGGCTGAAAATTCCCAATTCAGCTATGAATAACCCACTTTTCTTTTTCTTCTTCTTGACTTTTACACCATTTAAAGGCTATGGGGACTATATTCTTGTTTTCTTTAAGTTTGCAGTTGGCAGCACTGCAAAAACATAAGCATCTTTTATCAGTTTTCAGTGTGACCTATCAAAYTGAAAAAAGTAGGACTGGGACTTACAGTGCTGACTCCAAGCTAATAAAAAATAAAGGAAATGGTGCAGATGAATGAAATTGTTTTTCTGTCAAGGGAAACATGGTGTTTAAGTAATACCCAAGTTGTTGATATTTTTAGTTCATTTCAGCCCAATATTCTTTTTAACCCTGGATCATCAAGATTGGTGATCTGTAAATACTACAAAGATTTTTTTKGAAACTACCAGCTTTCCAAAAATTAAATGTTGCTGTTTGTTCTGTCAAAGATACTTCATATGAGAGCAAAGTTTCCATATTTGGTGAATCATCTGGGAATATCATATGTAACAATGTAGATAATTGAAAGAAAATCCTACACTACCTATGGAAAACTTAGTGAAATATTAGTATTGGGAGGAAATCCTCAGAAATTATTTTATTTCATTATTATCTTATATTTATTTATGATGTGATCAAAGACAGTGTACGGTTCACAGGCTCCTTAGCATTCAGGTTTTAAAAACTGAATCATGCTCAAAACAGGCATAAACACAAGGCAAAAGTGAAAACCCMATATTTTGAACATTCTCCACTGTTATTTCCCCCATCACTTTTACCTGTTTATAGAGTGACCCACAGCCTGGCAAAGAATAAAGGTTTATTTATTCCCCATGACTTATGCAGCACAAAAATCCAAGGAGCAATTTGTTTATCCAGTAAATGGATAAACTGTTRTTGGGGCATTTTACATGGCTGCCATGAGACGTAGTTTTTTGCTGCCACTTAATTTATACTAAATGAACACAAAGAAAAGTTAATGATACAGTTATGCAACTAAGCTAAAACTTATTAATCAAATGCAATTTTTTTCTAATTTCTACAAAGCAAAAATTGCTACAAAAAGCAGTACATGTTCATGATTCTGTATTATTTGTTTAAGTCGGGGTCTTTAATTCAGTCAAAAATATGAAACTCAACATATATAGCATCAGCCCAAATGCAAATTGATTTATGAAACTGAAGATGTGCATTTAAATGAAAACTGAAAATTGTGATTCTGTTGTGATTTCAGATTTTTAGGCTTTAAAAATCAAGAATTGAAAATGTGAATCACTCATGCTTGACTCCACCTGCTCTGTTGTGCCATGGTTTGAATCTATAAAAGAAGATTTTCCAGGGGAACAAAATGGTCTTGTTCTCTCAAACAGAAAATGGAACAAGACCCACCTGAGGGAGGCAGTTCTGCCCTCTCCATGGTCCCAGCATMTGCTTTTGCTTCCTGCATTGTCCCCACCTCTGCACCACCTCAAAATGTTTTGAAATTGCAGTAGCAAGGCCTGATCTCACTGCCCAAGTCCATCAGTAACAACCCACAAGCACTGGTAATCCACTATGTTGAAAGGAACATTTCCACCTGAAGTCAGGGGTTACAGAAACCTTGATCCAGGACTTCTGAGGAACTTGTTAATTTATAAATAAATTACAATCAGTTRCAAATAAAGTCTGTTGCAGCAGGGGTGGAGAGGAGCAGTGATAGGGAAGCTTGAACCAGCTCTCTATTGATCCCTCTTCTCCAGGGGCTTCTCCAGGGCCCGAGCTGAAATCCTGGAAAGGCTCTTGAGCCAAGGTAGGAATGACAGGAATGGCTCTCAAGCAGCAAGGCTGGCCATTGCTCCTGGCTGCAGAGGCACTGCCCTCCTGAGCCTTGGCCAGCCCATCCCAGCTGCCAAAGAATTTCCTCCCCTGCCTCTGCCTCCTCTGCTGCTTTTGTCCTCTGGAGCAGCACAGAGCACGGCGAGGACATCCCCCTGGGGCTCTCCTGATGGCTCAGTGGCCCAGCCAGATTTCTGTCCCTCCCTTGACAAGGGACCTCTCTCTCTACCCTACATTTTCCACTCTTCCACCCTTTTCCTTTGGCCACACATGCCACCTAAGTGGAGAGGCACAGGAGGGAGACTGGGTATTTTGTGTGAGAGAAAGAATTCATGGCAAGATGGGAGCTGAAGAAAAAAACCTTGTTGCTGTAGTTTCTCAAGAAATATTTTCTCAGTTGCAGGRCCTGAAACCTCTTCTTGTCCCTATCCCCACTAAAGCTTCATTAGGTCCACCAGCCCCAGAAAAGCCTCAGCATTCCAGCTCCACCTTCYTCCCTCAACACAGTGTTTCAGAACATGTTCCATTCCCTTTGGTTTTTATAGCTTTCTTRGAGGCAATAAACTGAATTGGATTTSCTCCTACAGGAGAATCAATCAAACCTGCATTTTTAAGCACTCTGGAGCCTGCAGAACTGGAACATGTAGGACAAAATATGTCTTGCTTTCCTGGGARGTCAATATCTCTTGTTTCCACAGGCTGGACATATCTCTGAGACAAACAGGATTTGTGCTCTGTMCTGTTGGGTGTGCGATATCATTCAGTCCAACACAGCCTGTACTCTATTTTTATTGAATATCAGAATGGGATTCATATAAATAAACTGATATTCATTTAACCTTCTTGGAACAGGTGCTCWGGAAAGAGTAGAGGTTTTCATAACATTTACTCAAAATATTTATTTAAACTTTGGAGGCCTTCMGCACGTACAGTTTTACTGTTAACATTTCACAGACACTATCTGTAGATCACCTATGTTAATTTTATCAGTTCACACCGTATGTGGTATGATATTGGGGCTTTTCCAGGCTGTTGCCCATTTTTATATATTTTCCTCACTGGTACAGTCAAATCCTTTTAGTTGTATGGTTGCCTCCACTGAAAGATCTTTTTTTTTATTAATTGTTTTGTCCATACAAGGAAATGTTGAAGGCTTTAACTTTGAGACCAAAAATAGAGGAAAGGAAGAAGGGTGCCAAAGCTGTGACCCACTTTTTCCTTCACTCCATTTATATTGCTATACCCTTAAATGCATGAGAAGAGCTATGCAGCTCTTTTGATTAAGCTCCATAAACCAGATTTCAGAATTYTGTGGAGCTGACTCTAGACTTCCATCAGTATAAAGGAATTTGGAGCTGAGAGTTCATATTGTATTTAACATATGCCCTTCATATGAAGAAAAAATCCAGCATGATCCCTGCTCAAATAGGCTGCAAATGAGATTCCAGACCACCTCTTGAAATACRTTTTCACATGCCAATAATGTTGCTATTTCTCTGCAGGATAGCAATTAACATCTTTTTTCCAACCTTGCTCTGGCATATTTATTTTGTGCCAAAGTGCCCTGGACCCGGTTGATATGCATGAATGCTCTTAGCCCAGAGGCAAATACCTTCCAACAGCAGTGAATGGTTCCTGCAAGGATTAGAAATGGGCAAAACATCCCCACTGTGTTTGATCCTAGTGGGGCAGCAGCCTTTGGAAAGAGGTGCTCAGTCCATCTAAGAGGGGACCTTGCAATAGCCCACTTTCTTCCCAGCAGGTTTCTGGCACGTTTCCATAGGGCATCACAGGGAACCAGTGCCTGCTTCCTCATCAAAATAAACCCATTTTTGTCCTGCTCTGCCAGCAGCAGAAAGCTCCCCCAATATCTTGGAAATCAGTTTGGAAAGCTTAAAATAGAAGTGGCAAAATACAATTCTTAATGTTTGAAAATGACAAGGAATCTCTGAGGGTTTCCCAGCTGCAGTTCTAAACTCATTTTTATGGGGCAGTCCTGCTGGACTTTGGCCAGGCTGAATCTGATGTAATCACAAAACCATGGCCAAAGAACTAGAAATTTTGTTGCCATAAATTCTTGAACATCTTGCATTGACACCACATTTAATTTTAATTACATTTTCATTGAACAGTAGGAATATATTTCTGCCAATTTTGATTTGAAAAGAAAAAGTGGGGAGAAAGAAGTCTTCCAAATGTTTCAGGCAGARGTGTTAAATGTTGAAATGTGTTTTTCCAGCATTACACAGTAACACAAATAACTGAGGAGAACATTTCTGWCAACTTCAAGGWATATTTTGGTAAGACAGTTTGACARAGAGACAGAGATTTTACATATATTTGAAAAACTAGAAGTATGTTTGAAGAGAGAGAGAAACCTGCAATACATTTAGTACCTGTAAGCTCTGGGGAAATCAGAAGATGAAAAGAAAGACCAAATTAATCCCCCAACAAGGAAAGGCAGTTTTAACAGTTGTGTTTCTACTCTGGTGCAGCATCCATTTGATCAATGCACCCTGCTACTTCTTGTTCAGTTACAGAGAAAGCAGATAACGAAGGAGCTGATTGCACCAGTGAGGAGAGCAGAATGAGAGAATGAAGACACAGAACATACAACTCTACAGGAAACCAAGCTTCATTTGTGCAGTTACACATAAAATAATTTTTGTTTGCAATGCGTTAGGACTTGCAGAGATAGGTTTAATGATTTCTTTCTCATTTACTTTTTGAAGTGTGTTGAGGGGTTCATTCAGTGCTAATGAAAATACTGCAATGCTACATTAACTGCCAAAATGCTTATCTGAAAAGGACTTTACACTTGYTTTTAGGTAGAATATGCGTCAGCAAAGATAAAGATTTAGCTATTACTCAGTAAAAYGGTGCTTGAAAGTTTTCCCGAAATGCAATATTGAAACATGCTTGAATTTTCAATTATGCTGTTACTGCTCGAATAAACCTTTTTGAAYGCATTCAAACAACTTCAGGTAGAGCAAGAGCTGGTCTAGTTCACTGACAGGCTTACAATTCTATGTGTGGAACACTGCAAGCAGTGAAATATCCTTCCTGCAGGAGGGAGCAGGAGGTACAGTGGTGTGTTTAGAGGAGGTTAAATGCTGCTGAACTGGGCCACCTTTATTCCATTGTATCTAATTTGTATTAAATAAGAGTTTCTTCCTTTCAACATGCAGCCATTTGATTCACTTTACACAGATCACAGAATCACAGAATCTTCTGAGTTGGAAGGGACCCACCAGGATCAAGTCCAGCTCCTTAGTGAGTGGTTCCTACAGGGTTTGAACTGACAACTTTGGCATTTTTAGCACCAGGCTCTGACCGATTGATATGATCTCAAAGGATGGAAGCATGATTTGACAAACTCACATAAGATGAGCAAGCTATCAGAATTGCATACTTTGTGAAAAATATTACCTTAAAAGGGACTTCAATCAGACCTGAAGTTGCCAGGGTGGGTAAGATTAGCCCTTAAGATCTACAAGTTTGCTCCTGTGGTAAACAATGCTCATTTTTCTACTTTTTTCTTGGGCTTAGAGAAACACAACAGAAAGAATCTCTGCACAAAGCTTTGAGGATGGGCATGAGCTCACACTACCTACTGAATGAGAATTATGTGGCTGTGCTAAATGCATCCCTAAGCCATCAGTAAAATATATCCTGTCTGTCAGCTGGGGTTCACTGCTATGGTAACACAGCCATGAGATTTATGCCAGGTGAGAGGGCAGGGAGAAAGAGCCCATGGTTATTTCCAAAATTCTTTTTAGACAGTGGTAGCTTCAGGTAGATATTGTCACAGTGAGAGACACAAACCATCAGTTTTGACATCTTTTCTTTACATTTMTTTAYAAGGGGAAGAGGAGGGGCAGGCACTGATKYCTTCTCTCTGGCAACCARCGACAGAACCTGAGGGAWKGSYYKRARSYKKKKYMRGGGRWKKTTWRGKTKGRMMWTWRRAAAARGKTYYTYMMCMRRRGGKKKTTKGRMWMYKGRAMMAWYYKCCCMMGGRARKKGKYMMMASMMCMAGCCTKACAGAGTTCAAGCAGAGTTTGGACAGTGCTGTCAGACACATGGTGTGAYTCTTGTGATTCTGGGCAGGGCCWGAAGTTGGACTTGATGATCCTTTTGGGTCCCTTCCAACTCATTATATTCTGTGATTCTACGGATATAATCTAATATGTTTTTAATAATGTTCCAGTTATATCACAAAATGCCCACGTGTCAAATATTGCATTTTCTTTTAGCAAAATGATTGAGGTTAGCTTTTAGCAAAAATGAAACACTCAGGTTCTAATTTTTGCGGTTTCATAGGCAGAAAGTCAGAAAGCAACTGTGATGAAAGGGTTTGACCATGAAGAAGAGAGCATGCWTAATGCCAAGATACCATATTAGCTTTGAATRCAATYATGTGCACCAACAGTTCTTAACATYAGCAGATATTGTATCCTGAATAAGCAAGATCATCAGGTGGGGAAGAGCCTCTTTATAGCTAAAACCGCTGGCAGGAGCAAACATATGCTCAGTTTATCTCTACGATTCACCAGTCCCAGCAGCCCATCGTGCTGTCTGGTGGGACTGCACTCAGACTGTTCTTCTGAGCACTTGGATGCTGCTTTCATTTTTGTGTGGAGAGCACCCACAGGTGTCCTTTATCTTCCAGATTGTTGCCGCTGGTATTTGAAGGATTACCCATCTTTCACTTCAGTAGCATCGCTATTTCTTGGTTTTATCAATGGCATCACTTTTTCTTAATCCCATTAACAACATCAGTCCCTGTTAGCCATCTGTTTCCTGCAGCTCCCTTATGTTGTGCTGAGGGTTGGACCATCTGTACCTCCACAAGGCCACTGCTCTTCCACAGATCATGTACACCGTGGCTCTTTAATGCCACACACAAACCTTCTCCCTGCATTCTGCAGGCACACTGCTCATACCTTTTTATTAACCTTGCAGTGGTTCTAACAAGCCAAACGATTTACAGGGAGCCACTGTATTGCTTAGGCAAGAAATAATGATTGAGCAGTCAGGGAAGTTTCTTTGGTAGCATAGTATTTCTCTGTTAAGAAGCTCTTCAGAATTTTTCCTTTATAACCACGAGTAGTCACAACTTTATTAAATCATGTTATCTTATTTGAAGTTATCTGATTACGTTGTATAAACTGGACAGTGGGAATAGCTTCTTTAAAAGCAAAAAAAATTTTTTTTTTTTTTGTGGCTTTGCTTCATTCCAGAACAGGAGGAGAGCTGGGCCTTAATATATAGAATCATCTACACTTTTGAGTATTTCTCTACATGCAGCTGAYTTTAAGTCAATTCTTTGTGCATTTTTAGCAGTTCTCTTTCTTCAGTTACTGTATTTGTAGGTTTGGTAGATACTGTCTGCAGTTCCTGAGTTCCTCTGAGGTTGTGTATCCCAGCTGGGTGGARCTACAGAGGATAACTTTTAATAGGATTACATAGCATTTTTTTATTAGAATATACTTTTTTATAAGATAATATAGTCCAGTCAAAGGATTCTTGTGGCTGAGTGATTTAAACTGAAAAGCTTAGGGAAACAATCCTTTGCTCTGCAAAGTATTTCTAGTAAGCCCTCTGTATCCTCAGGAAATGTGAATCAACATGGCACTGCAGAACTCTGTAAGGTAACATACCAGCTGAGAAGCCATCTTGTAGTCTTTAAGGGCAGTTTTTGGTATAGAAGAAAAGGTCTTGGAATGCATCTCTGCTGCTTATTAAACAATGCAGAAGAAGCAGTAAACATAAAAGTGCAGAGACCCTGAGATCACCACAGTCCTTGAGCACTGAGGGGCAGGAACGACAGGCGAAAGGCTCTGGTCCCTGAGAGACTCATTGCCCTGTGGTAATGGTAAGGTCACCCTTTCTTTTACAGGCAGACCATTTGCACTTTGAAAGTGAAAAATCAATAATGGTGTTGACATTTTAGAGTGGTTAATCCTTTGTTTGGAGTCAGCATTARTACAGTAAGCTTAATATCCCTTCAAGATACCAGTCAAGAGCTTAATATCCATTCAGTGCCTCAGAATGCTCCCTCTGTTCAGATACACAGTCTGTGCACAGAAAAAGTTGGGATGTTTCCTACAGCCGGAGTGTTGTGGCAGCACCAGACAGACATTCATCCATCACACTTTGGAGTCACCTGGCAAGAAGGGCTGAGGAATTTGTGCAGTCTTCACTGAAAGGTAGAGCAGAGGAAGTCTTTGTGGGACTAAGATCCCCATACAGATTTAGGGACAGACACTACAAAATACAACATCCCCCCCACCCCAAACACCTTAATGTTTGACAATTTGCCTAGCTTGAGCCAATTCTAAAATATTTCTGGCTATACTGCTGCAGTGACTTAATTTTTCTGTGAAACTGATCTTGATCCAAGACACTCCTTGGAAACTTCATTTCCAGAGAAATAAGAAAACAAGGATGTTCATGATAAAACACCTGTTAGTTTTTAATTTAGTAAGGACCTTTGGATTCTTAGTCTGTCATGATTCTGTCTTTCTGGTTCTCCTTAAAGACATAAGTAAGCAATGTAGCTAAAAGTAATTTTCCGAGTGCCTTTCATCTCACTCTTTTGAATATAGTTCTGGTGCAAAACTAAGCCTTTCGTTCTGAGATTTTTGGCATGTGGGACATAAGCCAGACACTAATAATAATGTAAAGAGAAGTTYTACATCCAGGATTTTTGGAGTTTCTACCCAGTGAGAGCCAGTTCAAAGATCTAAGTGGACAGAAACTTTCTAACGTCTAGGACTAAAGACATTATTCTGAGGGAATAATTTATTTAAAAAAATTTAATCTCTTCTTTCTACATGTGGAATCTTACAAATAACTGCTTTGTTTTCTAATTCTTTTAATTACCTTCGCACTTTTATAAATCTGAAATTTGCTATAGAAATTATGACAATTGAACTGTGTCCTTTAGATATCACACATCAAATATATGTGTAATTACAGCTGAGATTTCTCAACTTGTGAGATTTTAATAATACTGCAGTTAATGTTCATGGAAACTGTGTTTAATCGCTCTAAGAGTAGAAATGTGTAACATTAAAACCAATACAGGAAAATACCAGGCTATGCTGTAATGACCTCTGATTGCCCTATAGTTCTTCCAAAGGAGGCAGGCAAATCTGTATTTGTACAAGCCATTGAAGGAAAGATGGAAAAAATATATTCTTGTATAGAGTAAACTCTTAGGAGAGGGATTTTTAGTTGGTTTCTGCATGAATGTTTGCCCAGCAAAATTCTAGGGAAAAAACTCCTAATTAAATGTAATTCAACACCTTTTCTTTCTAAAGAAAACAGCTTGCACTCCCTGTTTTTATATCAATACTCCCTGTTTTACCCAATACGGAAGAAAATGTGCATCGTTGGAGGTATCGATGCCAACCAAGGACTCTTACTAGGGTGCCAAGAAAGGACCCAAAACTTTGAGCTCCACCTGAGCCCGGAGGAGGTACAGACCCTGTGGGGAGCAATCCAAAGCCATGCAGGTCCTGTCTTTCTCCATTGGGCAAAGAAAGTGTAATGAAATTAACTGCCTGAAGCTTTGATAGTCATATGCCTCCTAGGCTTCTGATTCCAGAGATGTCCGTTTTGGTGGATCTTCTGATCAGAGATGTCTGTTTTGGTGGAGTGGGCAATCCTGTGTGGGTTTTTCCATGCTACACTTCTAGTTCCTGCATTTTGTGGTAGAGAAACATAATATAATCACTGTAAGCGCTGTTGTCATTGCACTGTCTGTAACTATTCCAAAATGCACTTTAAAGGAGCATTCACAACAGACCAAACATTACCCAGACTGGATAAGATAATCACCATAATCTGTACAAAGATTCATCTTTTTTCTGTATACAAAAAGGGCTTGGCACCTTACATACTCCAAAAAGTATGAGAGTTAAAATTATATTCAGCAAGTCTAGAAGGTTAAGATTTGACCACGGGCAACAAGTGGATTCCAGTTACTTCCCTCTCCTGCAATAATAAGTGCTCATAATGCTGTTCTTCAGAGTCCCTGTGCACAAGGAAAACATTCCCCCACCAAGGATGTATAATGAAGAACAGCTCTTGTTTGCCACACAGGTAAAAAACCCAAATGTGAAACACACGAGGTAAATAAYAAGGTATTTAAGACTTATCCTAAAGAGACAAGCATTATCAGTGATACTTTTAATGGTGTTCTGGTTCACCAGGAAGGCTCCGAAGACACATACCATTGGATTACCCCCTCTTGTGACAGAATGGCACATGCTCAGCTGTGTTGTATCATATTTGGATCAGTTTTAGGTCCAAATAGCACGTAAAAGCCAAATGCTAAATGCCTAGATGAGAGGCTGGACTCACACCTAAGGATCAAAACTTCACTCCAAACTTTTGAGTTTGGGCCAAGCACAAACTACAAAAAAATGCATTMGCCAGATTTTTTCCAGATTAAGCCTAAAGAAGTAGAAACTGCACAAGGTCTGAAAAATCAGCAGGTTTTTCTCCATTTGGATGCAAGAAGTTCATCCGTCAATTAATCCTGGATTCACTGTGAATTTGAACTTTTAAAGATGACCAAACACAGCTGGATTATACTTCTAATGCACCACTTTGACGGACAATGAACTCCATTTAAATCTCAAAAAATTTAAATCAATTGCTCTTTCTTGTGCCAGTATATGAATTCTTCCTCTGAACGCAAACCTAAGCTTAGCTACAAGTCTGCTGGGTTGATGTAAAAGCCACAAAGTCTCATTTGGGTTTCTCTCAGTCAGAGCTCGTTTCCATCTCCACCAAAACTGAGGTGAGGCTTCACCAAGGAGTGACAGAGCCCTGCCCAGGCTGGAAAAGTTTCCAGCTGCAAACTTTCCATCTGATGGTGATTCAGATCCAGGCTGGACGGGGCTTTGAGCGACTTTGCCTAGTGGCAGTGGGGTTGGAACTAAACSATCTTTAARGTTCCTCCCAGCCCAAACCAGGCTGCAAAGCTCGGTCCAATGCATTATTTCCTTGCACCATCTGCTGGCTCTTTGCAGGCGCTGCAGCAGCACTGCCCAATGTTCCAGCTGTGGCTGCAGCAGCTCCAAGCCCACCTTAGGAATGATCTCGGCCAGTGCCGGATAGCAACTGTTCTCAGACTAGGTAAAAATGCAAAATTACACAAATCCCCCCCACTTTGGCAGAAACCCTGCTTTATGCTTCAGGTTGCTATTCCATCATGCTGATCCTAGACCTCTTTACAAAAGCACGTGGASGGTAAAAAATGGAATCTGACAAAACTCTATTTATAAAGGGAAAACAAA
Organism: Malurus melanocephalus; assembly: GCF_030028575.1. Taxonomy (NCBI): domain Eukaryota; kingdom Metazoa; phylum Chordata; class Aves; order Passeriformes; family Maluridae; genus Malurus; species Malurus melanocephalus. Next base: position 2,485,205 of record NW_026623264.1, read on the forward strand.
ATTCAGTCAAGGTTTAACAAGTGCTTTAATCAGGGTATTCTGTGAAGCCTGCCAGAGTTATGTGCCAGCTAATAGCAACTTTTGACCCTGATTTTTGGCTTCATTGACTCTTGGCACTCAGACAACATGCTGGCTCAGCGCTCCGACAAAGCCGACCAGTTGGATGGGTTTGTGTGTGAGTGGTTTGGGAGAGGACAGCCATCATCACTGGGTGATTAAAAATCCCAGGCTCGGGAGTCGGGCAACAAATACATGTCAAACTATTTGACTACGGAGCACAGGTCATAGGATAGCTTAAGGAATTGAAGAAAAAAACTCAGAAAGGTGCATGTTTCCCCATGGGAATGCGTGACTTGGTAGAACAAGTGATGTCTTCACTCCCTGCTTATGGAACCTCAATCTGGTGATGGTGGTGAAATGGTTTGAGGTCTCAGTTGTTGGAAACAACAAATCCAAATCGATCTGATTAGATAAATACTGCAAACCTTGCCAGATGCTGAACACTGCTCAATTAAAACCTGGACTAACTCAACCAAAACCAGTAGAGAAATTAGGAGCTCAGAGATTTCCTTCAGCCCAGAGTCATGTCCTTTTTGTACTTTGTTATACTCAAAGAGCAAGATTCCAGGTCTTTCTGCTTTGGATAACTTTCTTTTAGTAAGTCTGCACATTCTGATGGTCTYTGGAGATGTGAAAATGGCTCATGACACTAGTGGGACCTGTCCTTGGAGAATATTCCCTGCACAAAGGGAGCAGCTCTCAGTATGGTGGCCAATGGCTACTGGCCCTGTACAGGAGCTGTCTCAGTGAGACTGGGGAAGCTGTGAGATTGCTGTGAAYATGACTGGGATAAACAATGCCCCTCCACAGGCACACACAGCCCAAAGCTGCAGGAAATTTCAGAACAGGCTGAATCTTCCACTTCYTGTCTTCTGCTCTCAAACCCACATCCACACACCCACAGTCAGTGAAGGTTTGTTCTCTTTCCCTCCCAGATTTTGACCAGAGGCAAAACAATATTTAAACTTTCCAGCGTGGAAGGAAAATCTCTGTCTCCCAGGTTTGCTGGGTCATATCATTCCGGTATTCACTGCCAAGGCTATTCCCCACCTGGACATCTGTGAGCAGGACCTCACACAATCAGGTTGTTCTCTCATATGAAAGATTTTCCGGTCAGGCACACCCTTGTTGAAATACATTGGATACAGTAAAAGTTCTTCAGAAAACATTTCCTCTTTCCCTGCTTCTGAACTTGGATAACTGTAATTTCATTGACTTGCCAAACACTGAGCCCTGTTCTAAGGCAAATACTGTACAGATATAGCCCGTTGGAAGAAATAATTGAGCTGTTTAAAAAACCCAGCAAGACACGAACTGAAAGTGAGGYTTGTTTTTAACCTCAGTGGTTTTGACCTCAGTGATAATGAGTGTTTCTCTCTGACCTGTCAGATCTCACTATTCAGTATTGATATTCTTACCAAAGAAAAACTCCCATGAACTCGCTTTCATAAAAAATGCAGAATACCCCACTATTCTTAAAATAATAGGGAGGTTTTCTGGGTTTTAAAACCTTATATAGACTGCATCTTTTTAGCTTTATTTTTTTTTTTAAGTTGATCCAGCACACAGATGCAGGACATTATATGCCACGAACCCATCTTTGAAACACCTTAGTTCAAATATATATTTGTGAGCAGTCATCTTTAAAAACAGATTCATTTGTCAAGCTTGCATCTACATCTGAATTCAGGGTAAGGATTTGGCTCTGAGAAGAACGCAATTTCTTCTATAACAGTCCTGCCTACACTGGGAAGTACTTTCTTTGATCTGTAATAAACTGATCAAGATTTAATAATCATCTGAGAAAGTCCTGGTTCATAACTCATTTTTACAGCTATCTGATTACTTTTCTGGTTTGGGTTTATTTTGGATATGAGGCCCTGAAACAAATKTAAACTTCTCCACAAAACTATGAATATAAAATCTCCTGTGAGGCAACCCAGTTTATCTGTTATCWTGATTAATCAGACTGTGACTCTCCAGCAAGGCTGCCACAAGGCCAGAGCAATTAAAAAACTTGCATCCTTTTTGGTTCCTATTTTGTATTTATTTTTACATACACTCAGTAAGTACCTAGTCATTTCAGTTTAATTGCTGTAATTCTGTACCCCTACCTCCACCTCGAAAAAGGAGTTCTTCATAAACCTTTTGTCCCCAAGCACTAATCTGTTTTCGTGACCTGAACAGTATTTATCCCCTGGTTRTAAATGAAATCTGTATTTCATCACATTCATCACTCTGTTTCATGCTACAGCCAAATAGCTGCACTCCTACAGCTTCAAATGATGGCACAGAAGAGAATTGTTAGATATGCACATTCCAGCTATCCCACATCTGCCAGGTCTGTTGTGGGCAAAAATGAGGAAACCAGAGCCAAAAAAACAACCCTGCTTTGTGTGTGTTTTATTTTAAAACATTCTGGAGCCAAGAATGTGAAGATCAACCAAATGCTGACATGCTAGTAATATTTTGTTTTACACAGATCTATAAATATACTTATCACTGTTTAAAGTAAGACTGAGTATACTGTAGTCATAAGAAACACACATGTTCTAGAGCACAGATAGAAATAATTATATCAAACAAAGACTGGAAACACTTTCTTTTTCTTGGGTGGGGTTAGACTTACYATAAAACTTCATTGGGGATAATCTTTCATTCCTTATGCAGGTGAACTTAATGGGAGCTTTCCCTACAATTGGGCTCACACAAATACAAATTTTGTGTTTTGGTTYTCAGGTTTTCTGCAAACTTCTTTCATTCTGGACCCACTTCTAAGCCATCTATTGCTATTAATAGCAAAACTATTATCAGTAACTCTGAACTCACCATATAGGAGCACCTCCACTGGAAAAAAAAAATGTAGGCTCCCATAAATAATAAAAAAAATGTTCAAAAGAAACACAGAATTGCCTCATCCAGGAATCAGCCATGATTAATGTAGTTCRCCCTGCTGTCTCTGACAAAGACCAGCACCAGGCACAGGATTAGAAAAGTGGTATGAGAGGATAGAGCAGGGTTGGGAAGAAAAGGATGGCATAAGGTAGTGAGGTACCTGTTATTTGGACAGAATGTACATACTGACTTGCTGGAATGTCCTTATGCTGAAGCTCAARGAGAGGGAAGGGACAGACTTCATAGACTGTCTTTGGGGAAGACAAAGGGGAAAAAAGAAAAATTTATAATGTTTATAAGGGGTTGTAAGTAAGGAGGAGAGAGACTTCTGCTTCTGCTGTATAGAATGGTCAGCACAGGTAGGAGTGGAGGTCATGTGCTGTCTCACCCCAGTGAGTGGGGAGAATTTCTCTTTCWGAAAAGAAAATGTGGTTTCCCAAGYCAAKGCCTGAGTTGCCTGAGCATTTCAAAATTGGACAGATCTGAATTCAGTGGCTCCTCCCCCAGGTACCACAGCCCCCTGGGCTTGAGGACACCACTGTGAGTCACTCACGTGCCATTTGTAGCTCCTGGCTCAGAATCCAGACCTGCCTTCACAGGCAGCAGGAGATGCATTTCAAAGCACATCCCCTTCTTCATTGGTGGAGCACAACMCATAGAAGCACTSTAAGAGGCAGCTTGAGAGARGGAACCAAAARGCTCTCCTCTGCTTGCTCTTCAGAKGAGGCAGTGGGCCTGAGGGAAGCATCCAGTTACCCAGGTCTGMCTTGAGTGCTGCCAGTGGGGCCACACTGGTTTTGCATATGGTACATAAAATGAACAAACATAAAAATGGCTATTGATGAAGTGTGATTCCACCCTTAAAGAGCAGCTGAATTCGCTGCATCGGTCCAGGCAAGTGCCAAAAATGTGAAGGAGCTGAAACAGCATCACATAATCTGTGCAATGAATCAGCTCAGGGTTAAATGGACCTCACAGCACGAATGTGAGATTGCCCTTCTAGTGTGAGAGTATAAGTAAAATTCAGAGATAAATCCTGCAGGCATTGCARCAAATGGGATACTTAAATTTCAGGCCTGTGCAGAAGTTACAGTCCCAACCACTTAATGGCTGTAGCAGGGGAGTGCTGAGTTCTGCAGATYGTACATATCCATGGGTAAGCCARTRACCAACCTGTGTGCTTTCCTGCACATTTACACTCTCAGTCCTCAAAAATTTGTCATCTTTGTATAGTTCTATTTATTCACTTGRCCCTAGGAAAAAGTTGTTTAGGAAGGAATAACTTTTTTTCACCTTGCTTTTTTCCCAAGAAAGGAGCAGAATAATCTTTTTTCCCTTGTTTTTTTTTGCCAACACACTGAGAGATAGGCATATTATCAGACTGATAAACTTTCCAAAGAATTCTAAAGGATTGAGCAAATCCAAATGTTAGTACTAAGCAACACAACTCATCCTTTTTTTTTTTTTTTTTTTTTTTTGTTCACTGTGGTTACAGACATCACCAAGTGGAGTAGGGCTTGGATTGAGATCAGTGGTACTTTTTTCTATGTTCATCGGAGACCACTAAGTAACTTAAAATATGTTCTTTTGTATCTTAGTAAACAAAAACAAAAATTAAGAGCAARTTTTTCCTCTATGTCATTCCAAAGAGAAACATTTCAACTTCCTTTGTGGTTTGCTCTTCCCTAGAGAGATTAGAGTTTAAAAAGTACCATCAGACTGACAGACTGGCATGTCAGAACTGGCTGGGCTATTACTGATGCTTTATGCTCTCTGGAGCATGACTGCCACAGTTATTTGGTTCTCAGTTAAATGTTTATGTGGGTGATTCCATTGCAGCCTTCCAAGGAGAAGTTCAAAAACATCAGGATTTATGCAACTTCTGATCCCTGAAATGTGATCTGTACACATTGTTTGTAAAGCACTTGAAGTTTATTAAGTGCTTGGTGCTCATGGGCATCTTTTTCACCTAAAAGCATCCACCTATGTTTATTAAAATCTGTGTATATCTAAACAAATTAAGCCTGGGACTGTATCATCATGACARGCAGCCAGAGAGGAGTTAACTAAAACATGTAAGCTAAGTCTCCATTTAKAATTAATAATTAACGTTTGTAAGATTGCAGACCCTTTACTCCCACTGTCAGGCTGTTACTTATCAAAACATTTTCAGTGCAGTCAATGAAAGGTGTGTAACTGCTGACAAACATGAGAATGAATCTGCAAGTTTTCAATACTTGGTGTACACTCCTGAGTCTTGAGAATAATCTTGCTGTCACTTATTCAGGACAAACTAGATCCATTAGATAGCTGTTGCTACTTTGAACACTTGTCTTATTTGCTTATTTTTATTCTGGCATTTTGAAAACTTGTCTTGTTTATTTGATTTTATTTTGGAATTCTGGCAGATTTTTAGGAAGATTCCTAAAAGATTTGGAGTAGCTCAGGCATGTCTGCAACATGTGTGGCTAACAATTGGACAGCACATGTCAGTAAGTCAGGCCAGCCTGGAACTGGCAGGGTAAACTGCCCTATTTTCTGTGCAAATAAATCTGCAGCAACTCCCTTTGATGTCTCAAACCACCTGTGGACAAAAATTGTGCCAGAAACCTGACCTGATGTGTAGCAACATACATAGCCTGACACTGAATAAAGCTGGCTACATCCTTRGTTACCATAAGAGGTTGAATTTCTTTGACAGTCAGCCTCCTTCGCTTCGTGCGGTGGTCCCTTCACTTGATAATTTTCATTAACTGAACAACTGAAAGCTAAAAGAAAACTACAATGGAATGTGAGCATCTCCTTCTCTTGAAAGTTACAGCGAAMGAGAAACTGTGATTGCTCTCCCTCTTACCAGGCTTGCAACGAGACAGAGAGAGCCTGGCCTCAAGCAACTCCACTTGTTTGCACCTTTTTCTTACAAATTCCTTACACTTCACCATATGCTTTCACTTTGGTAGTGTCTTTCATAAGGCATAGGTGTCCATGGCTGTCACCCATAACTGATCCCCACAACCCAACCAGCTATCAGKGCTCCTCTGGGAAACAGAGAAAACTGGCATTGGCTGCAACTCAGTTGAGCGTKGCATGTGATATGTGATTTGGGAAAACCTGGGAATAAAATGTGCTGTGGAACAGAAACACCAAAGTAGCCACCTGCTTACGTTTTCATCACTCTTCAACCTGACAAATGACTGTGGTTTCTGGAATATGTGTTTGACTGAACCTCTCATGCATGCAGCAGTCCCCATGTGTMCCCTATTTCTCTCTGCTGATCTCAGTAACACAAAGGTACTGAAACCTTACTTTTAGCTGCTGCATGCTGATAGATTTACATGAACCACATTAAGTTAACATTAAGTTTGAACCCAGACACAGATGCTTTATTAGCATTTAAATCAGTGGTGGATGACCACTGAGCATAACACAAGAATCATATTCTTAGAGTGACATAAACATTAGAACCCTTCTGGCATGGAAGACATCAATGTTCACTAGAAATGTCAAACTTCTCAAGCATGTAAAAACGTGTCTTATCCTGACAAATACTGAACATCCATCTTTTTTAAAAAGCTGTTCAATGCATTTCTGAAAGTTGGAAAAAGGCATCYACCTCCAACCCTTAAGCCACTGGAAGAGATAGCAAGTTGTCAGTGTGTTATATTTCAGAARATTGGAGGTTTAACTCTGGTTTCTTATGGCTTTGGTAACAAAGACATCTATGTTTACTAATGGAGTTGTTGTTCTGCTCCCCCACATGCTATTGTTTCTGTTTCTTATAAATAAAATGGTTGGAATTGATTTTAAAATGTATTAAGCAACTAATGCTCATGCTGACTTCATGGAGAACTCTTAATCTGTCAGTACATCAGGTCCTCACTCATTAGTCCTCTGCTTCATTTTCCCACAGTAAAACAGAGCTGTGTTCACTTTCCATGAGATTTTTATGCTCTTTAATGTCTTACAATGAAGACTCTTTTTCCCTTCAGCTGAATACTACTAACATACAGCTTCTGAAGGCATTCTTTATTTCAGCAGTTAGATACTAGTTATTAGCTATTCACCTGAAAGGGGGATGATAGGTATTATTATCCCCAGTTTTAATAAAGAAAGCTTGTGACCTGYGGGCAAATGGCAAAAGATTCCTCCTCCTTCTTATAAAGCTTTCCATRAAATCTCATTCTTCTCACTGATGCCTGTGTAAGGTTCCTCTTAAAATTGGAACTAGTTCTKTATAACTGAAATTAGTTGYTAAATGAAGAAGCAGTGGAAGATTRCARTRATGTTGAGGRGAAGACTRYAGGAACWGACTRGARAAGCTAGTAATTAGTGAAAATTAATCTCAACAACTACAGTGGAAGAAATAAATCTAATRATCTTGCAAGTTTAAGGYRSATTGCAACCTGTAAATTGACATTAAAATCTGCCAAACAGTTTATTTCCTTGCATTTAAATACATTTCCTAGCAATTTTTAGAGTATCTTCAGGAAGAAATTATTTTCCTGCATTTTTTTGCGCCTAGTGCTTTTCCCAACCTCCTTGTGAGGCCTGACTGACAAAACCATGGGGGTCCACCCACATTTGTTTCAGTWCATAATGTAAGTGATACTGATTATATACTACTGTTTGTACAATAAGACTGCAATTGGTGAGAAGAACGGCATAAAGGCTGCTGAATAAGCTTCATATTTATGAGAAAAAACTCTTAGAAGACTTTTCTTGTGGAGAATAAACCCACCTTTTATTCAGACTTGCATACAACACCTATTTCTTCATGCATTCAGCATTTTTCTTACTCACTAGTATTCTGGATAGCTGTCCTGTTTGACTGCATAGGCCTCCCAGGGATAGCCTTGGATGGCTGAATCCGAATATCTGGGCAGTATCTCCAACAATTTTGCTTCTCTGTTTCATGAGACAGAATCCAGCTTTATTAGATTTTTTTCCCTCCCRATTTAATGTGCTGGATATGTGCATGGTTTGATGTGCAGTGTAATGCTTGTTTGGCTTTATTCCCCCTCTGTGACATATAAAATCTAATAAGCAAGTCTTTTTCTTTTGTTGCTATGGCAGAAAGATTCTTGAAACACTTAATGATAGAAAATAATTTTAAAAAACAAAATAAACCAAAGAAACAACAGAGGGGCATCTCACTTCTATTTTTGGCAGGTTTGTTCACATGTGTTTACAAAGCCAGAACTCTGAAATRCTCTAAACTAAAAGTTCCACACTGAAACCAAGCCAACCTCATAAAGTTCAGTATCTCCAGAGTCCAAATTCTTATACTAAATGTATTATTGTTCAAAAGGAACTTGTAAGGATCATTTCCATGGGAAGGCAGGCCTTCCTAATAATTTCCAAATAAAGAACTACCTGCTTGCCACGATGAGGCAACACATAGGGACTCTGCTTTACATTACATAATTTTATGCATGCAGTAGTTCAGTATTCCAGAATCTCATTTTAAAATCTCTTTTCAAGATATTTGCTTGCCCAGCTCCATCTGAAGTGGGATATCCATCCAGTGGGATGTCCTGGTTGTGTGGTGGTTTAACCAAGATGATTAATTTTGTTTTGAAATCACTGTTGATAACTATGAGGAGGAAGAGGGAAAAGCTTAAAACTTACCAAGAATTCAACATTTTTATCTCTTCCTCTACATACATACAATGTTTGCCTTCCATCTTCCTGCTTATTTATCTCATTCACCATCTGGTCCAGTACTCCCCAGAAATTCTCCTGCTCAATGTGTTTTACCATGTTTTATCCAGCCTAACCTCACAGAAAGCTACATCCATCCTTTCACACTGCCCCCAGAGTGCTCTCACACACCACAGGAYCCCTTTGCGTCCGAAAATGTCAAGAGAGAACAAGGAAATGTAGTGAGAGTGCAAAGACAAGCTGTAACAAGAACAAGTTCTCCTACTGTAGTGGGGTCTTTCCGCCCTCCCTGTACTTTCTGGTACTCTTGGTTCCTTCAGGACTCTTCCTGAGCTCTCCAGTTAAAGTTAAAAAAAAAAAAAAAAAAGCAATAAAACTTGTGGAACCTCATCACAGTCACATTTTGCTGATGTTACCTTTCCACAGAGGAAAAGTGTTCACGCTGTTTAACTGTTGGTATCTAATTTATGCTCACCCTGCAGGCTCAGAGGCTTCCACAAGTCAGATAACTCAATTAGATACTCAGTGCTGCAAGCAGCACCCAGGCAGACATAACAACTTTCCCTTCTTGTCACATTTGTATTTTTGTAATGCTTTTTCCTGCCTGAGGAGATTGTCAGGGCAGTTGCAGTTTAAAGTGCTTGAACAGCTCGTCCTTGACAAAAGTGATATCGACAGAATTAMCAGATTCCCAGGCACAAGCAAACTCGTGTAGCAGAAACTTTCTCAGTGGGATCCCAACTCAAGTCAGTAAAAGTGTCTGCCTGGGGCAAAAAGCCCCAGAGAGTCAACAGGTTTTTTGCTGACTCAATTTTAGAGAAACAAGATGAGCTCACAATTCTATTAAAAGCAGCTTTCAATTTCTTTTTTTCAAGGTGGTGTCAGAAGTAAACAAATACAGTCATACACAAGGAAGTATGAATTTGGTGTTTTCTTGCAGTCTTGGAGTCACATAGGAGTTTTTTACTGGGGCAAGATCTTGYAGCAGACAACTTCTGAGGCTAGGACTCAAGAAGAGAGCAAGGAGAACCTGGTACCTCTTCTAAAGGGCCCTAGCAACTGCTGGTGCCAGGAAAAATCAACATCCTGTTTAATACAAAAATATTTTTTCAAGGGTCAGGGGCATAACAGTGATAGAATACAAAGAGAAAAAAAAACAACCAAAACAAGGAATTTACGATATTTTTTGTGAAATATAATCTGAGGAAATGATGTAATAGCACGTTATAAGGAGAATCTGCATTCGATTATTTCTTTCAAATTCTTCTCAAAGTCCCAAGAGCATGCAATGCTGCTGTTGTACCATGCACAGCAAGTTAAAAACTRAGGTCAGATWACCATACAYAAACTGTAATGTGTTTTACCAGGTTGTGAATTGAGACATAGAAGCTGGAATCTCAGATCTCATTCTGCAATACTTTGTAACAGTGGGAACATCACTTCATCTGTAGGTAAGATGCTACGAATCTTTTATGTTTGAACATGGGGAAAATAATGAAAAAAATCCAATTATGGGCCTGWTAAAAATTGTATAAACTGTCCTMTGACATTTTTYCTCAGATCAACAGAACTCATCAGCYTGACAACACTCAGCCTTCACTTASAWACCTTTWCTCCAGARCCAGTTTYATCCCAGCATCCCACARCAGCTCTTGATCTTGGCTTGCAGCTWTTGAAAAGGGAGAGTAAGAAAGTCCCATCAGGGTCAAACCTTTCATGGACTGTCCCCAAGGCAAACTCAGACGCAAAATAGCAATTCATGAGGGCCATCAGGTCAGCATAATGGCTGATAAAAGACCAAGCTTTGGGGTGGCACAGGGGAGGACGCTAGAGATAGAATTCTGGGTTAAGCTTGAAGTACAAGCAGATAGCTCAAAACAAATAAACAAAACAAGGTTTAGGAAATTCACTGATGGTCTTTCTTCATGTGAGAGGTACTTGAGCTGCCTGGCAGTGTCTCACCACGTAGAATGAGGCCCAGAACATTCGAATGGGAGGACAAAGTAAGAATGACTGGAAATCCAGCCCATTGAAGGGCTGTGAGGCTTGGCCATGGTGGGGACTGCACAACAAAGGCCACATCAAGCAGAGAATATCATCTGTGCAACTGGGAACCAAGCAAGGAATATCATCTGTGCAACTGGGAACACGGGACATTTGGAGAAGAACTCAAAATGTATTCACAGCAAGCATGATCTTCAGGAAAATGGAACCTAAAGCTGTTGATGCAACGGGCGATGAGCTCACTTTAAATGCTAACTAACATTTAAACAGTTTGAAATATTATTAAGGCTAATGTTTTCTACTTATATTTAAAGGTAGTTTTCTAAATTTTGTCTTTACAGTCTTGCATTTCAGAATCATGCGCAAAACAAGTTAGCACCCAGATGTTTCATTTCCTTCTGAAAGGTAAATCATTTATTATGGTATGTAGTGTAAACAGCTTGATACYTCCCCACAAAATAAGTGCATTTTAATGAAGCCAAAGAGCATATTTGCTCTTAATTAGCTTCCACTTGTGTCARTCTGGCCCTCTCTGTGGTGCTGCTGGTTTGAGTGCATTCAGGGATGAAGACTCTGTTGTGCTGCAGCCAAATACCACTGTTGGCTGAGTTTATCAGGTACCCAGCGCTGCAGGGAGGGAGCAGCTCTTGTCATGAATGAGGGGAGGGCTGGRTGGGCACTGTCACTGTTCTGTGCCACTCTCACTGTCACTGTTCTGTGCTCTGGTTCAGCACTACTGTCCCATCTCACCTCACACGGGGACAGAGGATTGTCCCAGCCTTGTGCTGCCTCTGGTCTCTCGTTCAGGGGAGCACACAAGTGGGTTATTTGCTCATTGCCTTTTCCAGGTTCTCTCTCCTTCACACAGTCTTCTTTTCAAAAAGCTGTGATACAATTCTAGAAATTTTAGGAGACTTTCATTGCACTACTTTTGTTTTTTTTTGCACTGCATCCCTCAGGCTGAGGTTTCATGTTACAATGAAGTGATGGAGCAGTGAAAAGGAGCAGACTGAAAGGAGCAGACTCTCTGTTTGCCACCCCTCTGCAGGTACTTGTTGTGGCCAAAGCAGCCAGTTCCCCCTATTTCATGTCCATCCAGCATAGTGATTGTGTGTTTTTTGGATTTGTCTGTTTATGTGTCCCATGACAYAGGAAACTATTCTGTTTTGTTTCTCCCAAGCAGGGGTTTTTCTTGGATCAGTTCATCCATAGCTGCACCTTYTCTAGATTTAAAACCTAGTATTGTTGAGGGGGGTTCTGTTCTTTTGCTCTTTTCCTTTTTCTTTTAAATACAATTGTAAAGTTGAATTTCTAAGGAGGCAAAATCTTTGCTTTGCACACATACCATATGTGTAGTTAGTTCATTTTCAGTGAGGTCCTCACATGCTAAGTAAATCACAAATAGTATTTGTTCTGTTGAGACATTTTTCAAAATTAAACAAGTGGAGAACACAATTCATATTAAAACCTTGAGGAAGGTSCTGCCTCTATTGCTGTCACCACTTCTTGTCTCCTCTGTAATGTTTTTAAGCCTCAAGAAAATAATAAAAGAACTTTTCAAAGAATGTGATGAAGTAGATGTCTCATTAAAAGAATTGAGAACACTCACTGATTTTGGTACACCTCAGAAATCTGCACTGTTCATTGCTTTTCTTTGCTTTGTGGATCCTTGGTGTTGCAATTAGTGCAGGCAGACTGGGAATGTGTAACGAGAGAAGGTCCAGCCCTAATTGATCTGACTCATCTCTGGCTGCCGGGGCTCTGTTCCTGGGCACATGGGTCAGAGGCGAGTCTCTGTGACATAAGCAGCATAATAAGAAATGGAAAACTCCTTTCTATCAAAAGCAGCATGGACACTGCAGAGGGATGGAGCTGATCCAGGTGGTACCTGCAGCTCAGGCAGGCACATGTTWACAGAGATACCTGACTTCTGCAAGAGCCCACCTCACAAATACAAGATGTCATGACAGCCTYGGTAATGGAGACCAGATCTCTCTAGAGCTGACAGAAACATTTGTTTGCATTCCACCAGATGATTCTGTTTCCCATCACTAAGAGCTCAAAGAATTTCTTGACATTATGAGTTTTTTAATAGCTTTTCTTTTTATTAACTTAAACAATTTTCCATTAACGTGCCAGTTYTCTAACTATTTGTTTAATGTCTGAGGATGATGTAAAATCACCTTAATGGCTRCTATATCACCATTTTCTGTGCTGGTCTATTCTTTCCCCAACATGTAACTTGAGCAACTCCTGCCTTTAAGAATCCTGTGTTCTTGCTGGAACAGTATGTTGTCATTATAGTAGAAAGCCCAGTCAGCCTCAGACAACTTCTTACTCATAAAGAAACAAAACTGATATCCAGAAGATTTCAGGATGTGTGGCCGTGTAAGAAGAATTTTTTATTTTTTAAGAAAAAWTGGGGAAAATTATRAAGTTTTATATTATTTTMRCTAGTTTTGGCAGGTTTTAATATTMTTTGYTGAAACCACAAAAATCATTCTTTGCAAACTCACATTTTATTCTGGATTATTGCACCATCCTACCACTATTTGAATCTTTTCTTGAATGCTTTTAATGACAATCTGTACTGACAGGAGAGAACACTTCATCATTACAGAAAGTTTTCTTGGGAAGGRTTTGTGGTGATTCTGAATCAAGGCAGATCATTCATACCCATGGTGTATTCATAGCAATTATGTACTCAATCATACTTCATTTGTGAATTTATGGTACACAAATGACTTATGCAGAGTATAGAGGTGACCAGAAAAGCTTCAGCTGCAGAAGGAAAACTTTTTTGTAAGTTCAATTTTATTCTCATTTAGAATATGTCAAACACCCTCCTTTCTTTAGCAGTCAATACACATAAATCAATTTTTAAGTTTAAAAATATAAAATTGTATCACCCGCCAATGTCACTCTTGTGTAATTGTGATCCATAAATCATCTGACTACTGAGAAAAATTATGACATTAGACACTGGGAAAAAAGATTAGCTGGATGGCAAGCAAAGTAAACAAACCTGGGGATTTGGAAGAACCTATTTGGGTGCCTGTTGAGGTTGAAGTGCTTCCCATAGCGTGTTGTGAAACAGTTTCTGTCTGTCTACTGCATTTATTGGTGCTATCCCCTATCATCTTTGGAGCAGACACACATCCAGTCTTTTAGTTCTAGAGAAAAGGAAGCAAGTAAACAAGGATTTTCTGGGTGTGAATTTCAGGAAGAGCAATTGATTCCTTGCATACTTCCTACACCTTTCCCATCCCTTTAGATTTTACTGATATACTTCAGTTTGACAAAAAAATATCAACACACTTAAAAGTAATCTGAGAAAGACTGGATTTGCTATTTCCCCTAGCACAACAAAGGGGAAATATGGTATATTCTTCWGAAAAAAAAWWAAARSCMAWWARKTTAAGCAGTTGTGCACATCTACTCTAATTTTTAAAATTTCATATTTGAAAAAGAAAATTTTCACCTTGGGCATCTTAGGAGCAAAAATCAGGTTTACTTCTGGTCATAGATGTCTGAATGAAAAGATTTCATCAATAAGATAATTTGTGTGTTTTCATTTCAAAGTAACTGGAGGAGTGCTGTGTTAAAGCCACAGAGGATGAAACAAATAAATGGCTAAACTTGACCCTYTATGAACTGCAGTGAGGGTCCCTTTGAAGGGAGACTACGACTTCCTCAAGGGAGGCAGTGGAGGAAGGGTGCTGATCTTCTCTCTGGAATGAAGATGTGTCAAGGAAAGGTCAGATGGAAGAGTTCTTCACCAACTGGGGTGTTGGTCACTGGAACAGGTCCCCAGTGCAGCGGTCATGACACCAAACCTGACAGAGTTCAAGGAGCATCTGATCAGTGCTTTTAGTTATAGGGTTTAATTTTTGATAGTTCTGTGAGGAGCAGGGATTCCTTATGAATCCCTTCCTAGTTCTTATATTCCATAATTCTGTGACTCCACCKGAGAAGCTGGTGATGAGAACCAAGTGCTGTGTTTTTCTGAGTCCATTTCTCCACATTCAGTGATTTCTCCTTATAAAGCAATCAGGGTCTGTGTGGGTTGGCTAATTACCTGCCCTGAATTGCAGTATTGCTGCCTCCTCTGCTAAAGGCTGCCACATTCTGCCCCYCTGTTGCTTATTTGAGCACTCCCTGATCACTCCCTGAGTGATCAAAACAAGTCAGAAACCTACTGCTTTGTGTTAACTTTGTTAATTTTGTTAARAAATTAAGGTAGGAAGTGATCACTCAACAATTCTGGCCAGAGGGACACTGTGCTTGKCATGAGAATAATGGCAGAAGGCACAGTAGTCCCAGAATAATCTAGAACTTCAGCAAAATAATTCAGAGGAGTGTTATTTTGGATTACTAGTGCATCTTGCATTTCTTGCTATTGTTAAAGTTTGCGCATTTTTATATTAACAATGCCAGCCCATTACATGAATGTTTTTTTCTCAAAAAAAAAAACCCAAATAAACCACTGATTTTAAATTTATAATAAAAGTTTAATAGAAATAAGTTGGTTAARCTCTTTCTTATATCAAATATCTTGGTTATGATGAGATTCTAATATTCTATATGTGTCTGTTAACACTCATTTGAATCAGAATGTATTTCAGCCTTTCACATGAGACAGAATGAAGAAAGTGTTGCAACACCTAGTTTTGCYCAGACTCCAGAGCTGTCAAGTCATACCATCTCTTGTACACCAGATGAAAAACATTTTTGGTGCTCTGCAACCATTTCCAACATGGCATACCTTGTTGTCCTTGGAATGGTTTAGATCCTACTGAAAAGAGAGGGCTTCAGTTTTAATTTGCTGTGTTTTCTGCCACTTGACAGAAATGTTCCCAGCTTTTTAAAAACAGATCAGATATATTTATGTGACCCCATGTGTTCCAAGTAGCAGTGAAATAACTTCTCCAGTACCATCATTCACTGTCCAAAGAGATTTTGTTTCTTCCTTTACATGCTCACCGTAACAAGTACCTGCTGTTGTGCTCATAACATTTACCAAAMAAAATCCAAATAGTTGAGTTCAGCCCTTCTCACCCTTTGTACTGCTTCTACCAAGAGTGTTCAAAGTTTAGATAACTTACAGGCAAACAACTGTTCAGTTGTCTATTCATCACCTTTCTTTCAAGGCTGAGTTCACTATTACCCACTCCTTTGAAACAGGACACACTGGTTTGCTATCTCTTTATACATTCCTTCCCCTGTGTGTCTTTCATATCTGGGGCAAATGTTAGGCTTTCTTATGGTCTTCATAAAACCTCTTCTTTTGACGTGCTTGTTTTACACATTAGGTAATCTAATATTTGGTGTTTCCGTTTCCACCCACTGAGACAATAGAACAGTTTACACTTCAAAGCTGTTCTTTGTAATAACTGACAAGTGTGTGCCCATACAAGCCACCCATTCTGGTTTTCATAGAAAGGGAATAATGGTGAAAAAGACAATGTCCACATGTCTTCTTCATAATAGTAATTAAAATAAAAACCTGGTCCTCTCATAGCACTTTGTCAGAGAGACTGCTCTCTGTGGGGGAGTTGTGTCTGTGATAGGTCTGCAGGTGGGGGCAAAGGAACCCTTGAAGCTGAGCATTAGGAGSATTGCATACACGCATGGTGGAAGGGAAGATGGAAAACTGAAGGTGTCTAACTTGTAGTTCACATAGGTGAATGAACATTTTATTATATAGGAAGGCAATATTAGTTATTAGGCTACTTCAGGAAAGTGAGGACTTCCAGAGAGAAATAACAAATAGCTTGTTTTTATTTCTCTAGACAGGCTCAYTGAGGTCAGAAAAGTGCAGGTCCATCTCCCTTTTGCTGTGATGTATAATCTACACCCTAAGGATTTGAAGAAACAATTGGAAATGGTAAGGTGAGAAAAGAATCTATATAAAACACAATAGAATAGCTGCAAGGAAAGATGAGTTCCTACAAAAATAGCTTTTATTATTGGCACGGTGGTGCATTCTTTGATAATACAAAACATACCATAGAAAATCCTGTCATCTTTGGTTGGGCTTTAACACTCTSTTGAGCAATACAGAAATCACTGCAGTTTACTGTAGTGTAATTTCCCACCCTGAWATTGGACTATGAAATTGGTTGTGACTTTATATAGCCAAGGAGCCATACTGACCACCATGCAAAATCCTTCCTCTCCTACATACTCCACCAGAAAAATAAAGTTAAGCTTATCACAACTGAGAAAGTTGCAGTAACTATTTCTCCTTTCTGGCATAGACATGTTTGTGGCATGTCCAAAACTTGTGGAGAAGTTCTTTGAACATTGATAATTTATTTGGCACCACATTTAAGACTGGCTTACAGATTCAGCACATACCTGTGGGACACAGGAGTGAATTCCCTTCACTTGACAGGAAGGAAAGCAGACACTCCTTACTTTGCCATGGGCACTGGAGGAAGCAGTCYACACCCAAAGAGGCAGACAACTTCRTTTGTATTTTATGGTTTTAAGTATGATGCTATTACCAAATACATTCATTTCAGGATTTTTTGTTTTAATGCAACTATAGGTACAAGAAAAGAAAATCCACAAAAATTCTGGATTGTACTTACTTTCAGAAGACCCTGCCACAAGCTTCATGAGAAAAATTCATATGGTATTTATATTTTCAATAGGCTTTCTTACTTTAATTAGCTTCTTGTTTAAAAGAGAATTCTGTAATAATTGGAATGACCATCATTTGTGGTACAACCATTTCTTCCTTTTCTCTAATAATTTCCCTGACTATAATAACTGTGCATTCATTTAAGGGGCATTTTTACTATGAATTTACACAATTTTATGTAACTTTAAACATATTAGACAGTCAATACTTTGAAATTCACTTTGAACACAAATATGGAGAAGATTCAAATGTATAAATACAAATTTATTATGAGCACAGTTCCAACTACCAACACTGGAAAGCATTTCGAGGACTTCTATGGAGCAAATTAACAGCATCTCAGCCAGACCCAACACAGCAGCACATGAATGAAAGAAATAAAATGGAAATATTTGGCAGGTCTCCAAATATTTATTTATCTCCAAATAAAATGGAAACTATTGGTAGGTTTTTTATGTTCTGTGGCAAAGTCAGCTTTCTCAATGTGATGGGTAAGTGCCTGCAAAGTAATAGACATGGGACAAAATAAAATACAGAAGCTTCAAACTTAATTGTCTTCATTTTGTCTGTAGAAAATATTTTAAGTACATTTCCATACTTTTTCAAAGTATTTGCTTGTCCTCTGTCTTTACCTCAAGGCTCTAGGGAGTTACYCTGTTAAGATGATGTTAGGTATGCTCTTGCACTCTTGTCAGCTTTGCTGTAGTTTCACCTTCCAATATTAAGGTTCATTAATTTGAAACCATAATACCAAACTTCATTAGATTAATTATCCACTAAAGTGGAACAAAAGAAACTCCCAGATTATATTAATGAGAAATAACTATTTTGTAAAGTACTTGATTATGATGTAACTAATAGCTCGTGGTTTGGGGCTTTCCCTCAACTACAATTACACAGATTCTTTAAATGAAACTTCACCTTAATATCTTTGAAGCTTTACTAGGATGTAGAAATGTGTATGAGGAAAGAAAGAAAACAATTACATATGAAAAAGAAGAGACACTTGTGGATCAGCTGACAGGAAAGAACAAAATTGTTCAGCATGTTACTCTGGAAACTAAGAGCTTCTGACCATTGAAATCCAAAAATTACCTTCCTGTGCAGTATGGTACTCAATATTTTTTCCTCAAAAACYCTACCAATGTAAGCAATTCATAAACACCATAATTTTGACATAATGGAATGTTGTATATTGTGAGTCTTTACATCAATATTTATATTTGTTGTATTTTATAACACTATTTACATCAATGTGTTTTGCTTRTATAGACTGTTCTTTTTAGCAAATATTGGGTATTTCTTGTGGCCCTGKATGTGCCTGTGTCCCTCAGGGTCTRGACTTGCCCTAAACGTGTTCATCTGTGTTGTGCAATGAATAGAATTGCTCAGTCCTCTCTCTCTCCTCCCTGGTCACACACACACACAGAGCTTTATTTTCCTTGGAATAGAAGGAAATACCCTGGAGATGCTGCACCATATTCCAACAGTCTGGTCATGGCAGACAGAACTGCAATCAAAAGTCTGCTCAGATGTCTTTAGGAAGTCCTCATTAACACTAAGATTTTTTTTTTTTTTTTGGTCTGGTATCAACTAAATCAGCTGTGAGTATCAGAGCATCTTCCTCAAATAATTTTTTTATGTTTTGATGGTAAATTGTTTGGCTAAATAGATTTATTGAATTCTTATTTTACTTTAAAAATTAAAAGTATTACCAAGGCAATACTTTTCCACCCCATCTCCCTCAGCACTTTTTGTTCTATAATTTTAAACTTCCACTGGGTGGCATAGTTTCTCCCATTAAAAAGTCTAGTACATGAGATTCTGCTGCAAACTCGCAGTTTTGAGCTTCCCTACCACAGCTATGGCTAAYACAATGATGGCACAAACGGCAAGAGAATGCTCCCAGTGAAATATGTTCCTTCCAYCTATTTATGGCTGTGTGCAGATGGTCTCTGCCTTGAGTATTTTAAGACCCTGCCGAGAAGAATTGCTAGGTAGGTTTATTTCGTTTTCTCTTTTACACCCAAGATATCTGGGGAAACAAGCACAACTCAACATAATTTATTTGTATAGGACAGATTGTATTTATRAAGTTTGCTCTGGAGATGACAGTACTACTGAAAATGGAAACAACGAAAAAATGTAGGAATTGTGCTGCTCAAGGATCGAACAATAGGCGTTTGACACACTTTCTAATAGATTTACAGATCACAGCTGGTTGCAAAATGCAATTAAAAAAAAACCTTGCAGCCCTGCTGGAAGGATTTTTAGAATCTCAAATGAGAAGTAAAAACCTCAGTCATCACCCAAAGAAAGGAATATTCACTAAAAAAAAATTGAATTAAGGCAGTAACAAGGGTTTTCTGCCTTGAATTGTCTGTAGAATTTAAAACTAAATTACGAAAATGTGTCTGTCTTTTCATCAATTAGTGTAAGCAACATTCTGACCCTAGATCTAGATTTTAGATATTAATATAAATATCTATATTTATATAGATATATATTAAAAATTGATCCTAACTAAATGCCTGCTCTTTTATAAAGTAACTATACACTATTTTTGGCATTTTGAAGTTCCTTTAAGATGAGAGGGAACCAAAATTTTGAAGTCCCCTGTTGGCATGTGTCTGGGCAGCATGCTGGCTTGAAACATGTACTGTSCTAACCCTCTTTAAAAGCCACCAATTGCCTAAAACTTATTTGAGTGTCAAATGTTCCTCTAAATTCATCAGTGAAAACTGGTGGAAGTGATCCYTGACACTGTGCATAGCCAGAAATGTGGTATTTCCTGGTTTGTTTCCAGGCCTTTGCATGGCTCACCAAACTCTTTGAGCACACAAAAAGACAATTTCCGCTGTGTGGTTTTTGAGTGACATCCATCATCTCCTTTCTGATTATTTCTTTCTCCATATTTTCCAATTACTAGTGGTATTCTCTGTCCTTGCTCCCCCTATTCCCCTCTGTTTCCAGTGTTTCATCCAAATCTGTTGTAAGGGCAACAGTCCAGTTCTCCAAACCAAGAGATACAAATGTTCAGACCATTTAAAACAAAACAAAACAAGCGAACAAAACCTTTAATGAATTTTCTTATTCATGTGTAGCACCAGTCAGTCTGAAAATCGGGAGAAACTGAGTTTTAATTTGGTATATACTTTGCCATTGATACAGCCTTTAGATCGTAGCTGTTTGTGGTTCTGGATGGTATTTCAGACGAGATGGGTAGAAAAGCAATGAGTGAATACCACTGTTAAATGTTCCCTATCTGTGGATCGCTGCTCAGAAATGAAATTAATCTTTAAGTGCAGCACACTCATGTCAAATAACCATTTTATTGCCAAGAAATTGGCATCTTTGATCTGAAAACTTTGTAAGAAATATTCTCTGTAGTGACTAACTTCTTTATCCCCTTCAATTTGTAGAAGACTCTGAAGRATTTGCAGAAAAATGTCACGATGTGCAAACCAACTCCGAAACTTGACAAAATGTAATACTTGTCTTGAAATCCATTCAGACCTTTTAAGAACTGTCAAAGATTTCACCCTAAATTTAGATGGTTTAGGAAAAAAATGCTAGTATCTCCTTTAACATATAGTGCCAAACTGTGGGGAAACAAATATGCCAAGTTTCACTGTGTGGTATCAGCCTTTGGAGGGAAAAAAAAAATGAAGCTTCTTTCTGATGTCTGGAGAAGTCTGTAGGAGCTGCAGGTTCTCTTCATTTTTAAAATTCAGACGAGTTTKCATAACAACCACAGGAAGACAAACATGTTAAGCATTTTATTGAATGGATTAGAAATGGGGTAGTATTTCTGAAGATATGATACAATAATTGTATGATAGAACCCAGGAAGAAACATAGAYGTGATACATAGAGAATATGAAAAAGAATAGTAAATTAGTTAAATCTTCGTACATGAAAACATTACCATGGTCAAAGGCTAGAAGAAGGGATCARTCCATAAAATACCTAGGTTGTTTTTAACACAGCAGTACAAAAYTTAATGCCTGGTTTGTGGAACGAAGATCTGTAGGATGTCCCAAATCTAGGCACAGGTTGAATTTTGAAAGTGATTTTTAGAAGCAGACAAAAAAGACAAACAATTAGGCAATTTATTGTTGGGCAGATAAATTTTTGCTTCTCCCTGAAGAACTACATGTCAATTGCTATCAAAAGAAGAAATTGTGATGACTAAATCATTAGGTCTTGTCCAGCATAGAAGTTACATTTTGCTTCCTGAATAGTTGTTCTATTGCAAAGTCAGAAAGCACATTTATTCCATTTCAGTTCAGTATATATGTGTCATGGAAGTGAATGAAACAGCTAAAACCATGTAAATTAAGATGACCATGCACAAATGATGCTGTGATAGCTTGCCAGCTGCTATACAAATATCCATAAAATCTGGTTTTTGTATCTCATTATTGGAAAGAAATGTGTTCAGGAACCAGGCAATAAACCTYCTATCATTCTCTGAGAGAATATCCTCATGACTAAGCTGTTAAGGCTGTGGGGTATTGGTGGGGTATTTTTTTTTTCTTTTTATGTATTTTTCTTTCCCTTTTCAACGTAGCTAAATGGAATACTTATGRATGATTTTCAAAACTACCCTTAGGACATTTTGCCAGTAAAGGGAATTGCCTGGCTAACCAGGCCTGGATTTTATAATTTGAAAAACCTGTATTGTATTGTTTTMATTTTTTGTCCACTGCCTCACGTGYCTCAAGGTTTTCATGTACATTCATCCGGCTCTGTTTCAAAGTGGGTGAATCTTCCAGGTGGATATGGTCATTTTCTAAACGTCGAAATGTACTCGTATCACTCTTTGACAAGATTCTTTTCCTACTTGCCTGGATTGCTGCGAGTTTTCATGACATTTTTGTTCTGATGTACTGTTAATATGTTTAATGAACTCTATTCTGTTTTCCTAGATTATTTCCTCAATAACTTATTTTTATTTKTAGTTAAGATACAATGAGAAAACCACTAGTTTTGTGACATTTCATTACGTCATCTGGTCAGGACTCTGTTTTAGAGGCCTTACAAAAAAAATTAGTTCTCTTGCACAATTCTAGTTGAAGAAGATTCTGTCTGGCTCCAACTACTTGGATAGAGTTGCTGAACTGGTGCTCAAAACTGAAATACATATTCTTCACTCTTTCTTGCATTTAAATGAATTTAAATAACTCTCTCTGACAGCTAAAATCTAAATCACCAACTGAAATGTAGATGGCTTCATTAGGCTATGCTCCAGTCCAAGTCAAATATAYTTAGTTTAAGGTTTTCTGTTAATGCTTTTTTGGGATTTGGATGTACAACTTTGCAGAATGAACCTCCACAGTTTCAGAAAACTCTTGAATATGTAACCAATATTTGAACATATGGCTCATGATATCATTCTGTTGCTGCAATAAAAATATGTGCCTTCTCATATATTTCATTCAGATAGGTAGAACTGGATTTTCCTGTACGTGAATTATTTATAATTTTTCTCTGGCTTTTCCAGATTTCAGGTATTTATCTAGTCATACTCCTCATCATCATGCTGGTCAACTGCAATGTCCTGGAGTCTCCTAAGAAATCGAAATCACAATYGGGTCATCTTATTTATCATTTATTCTTAATGTTACTCCTGATTCTATGTGCTTAAGGTTTATTCTGAATTAAAGCAATCAGSCAGGATGTCAGTGCTCGCTCTCCCTGCACTCCATTCAGCCCTTTAGACTGTTTTCTGTCTCCATATCTTCACTTTGATTGAGACACCAGTCCAGCAGTTCTGATGCTGTGGCCGAGCTCCCTGAACCTGCGATTGCAGCTGTTTGCTCTTAACATTCTGTCCTGGACTGGGCTCTTTGGCTGATTCCTGTGACAAAGAATTTTTTTCCAGGAATCCTTCCTAGAATTTCTGGGATACAAATACCTGAGCACTATTGTAAACTATCCTAAATCTACTTTCAAAATCACGAATACCCAGGAAAGCACTCATCACTTTAGCATGTTAGCTGAGATAAGGTGGAAAGCTTTTCCATGGCCCCATAGCTAAAAGATCCAAAGCCTTTACCAAKGCCTGAACTTAGATCTTTTCCTTGGTTGTTTCAGCAGAACCAACTTATTTCATTCTTGTAAAGGCCTATTACGTAATTATTTGGTTGACCCTTTGTGGAGTTTGGTTTCAATTTATAGATCAAATTTGATTCATAAAATGGTATTTTTAATGCTGCTGATTGAGTGGCTTGGCATTATTAAAATCTGGTGGGTTTCTAACTTACATAGTTGCTTTTCTGTAATCATAATAGACAATACAGAAGAAAAGAAAAACAAAAKAAAACAACATAATTTTGTTCSTAACTTTCTTGCTGGAATCTGGAAAATTGTGGASTCTAATTCAGAACAGCTGGTTCCAAATATGTCAAGCTTTGGTTGATTGCATTACCATTAAATAATATTGAAATAAATGGCTTATCTCAAAGAAACTAAGCAATCTGATGCCTTATTTGGTGAACAGTCTTGCATCTCTGAAGGCTAGAATTAGACTCAGCCTTAAAATAAATATTCAAGATCCCAACAACATTTTAAATTATTTTAGTTTTAGAACATGCTTAGAGCTCTCATGCTGATTCTTTTGTTTAAAGAGCATTAGCATCAGTTTCATGCATAAGTGCTGTGGCATGCCTATTCTGGTTTTTGCTAAACAAGGAAAATAAAGAATTGATAGACAATACATTAATATCCAAAAATAACTTTTTCTTGTCATTACATGGGCTTTTGCATTGACCTTTATTAGGCAATATTTTTTTAAKGTTTTAAAAAGCTTTTAACTGATAAAGATCTGATCAAGTTCAGCCTATCAGTTTTCCCRAATCTGTGCCAGCTGTATGAGCTGAATCATTCTGGTTTGAGTTATTCCCAAATAAATAACTGGCAAGAGCATTTMTATTTAGTGGGATGACTGAAACAGTGAAAGTATTTCAGAAATACTCCAATACATTGTTCTTCAAAGCTCTGTTTAAGGCTTGTGAATTATGTCACTAAAGAGAGAGAAGCGTATGAGAAAGGAGGAAAGGTAGGGGAAAAAAAGAAATTTCAAATTTTTCCATCCCAAGTTTAGAATAGGAGGGAGATATTACCAAGATAGAGGAGCTTTAGAGAAAGTGTCTTTAGATGATGAGCTCATGACAAACCATCCTAAACTGCTTTGGTTTGGCTTTTGTGACAGTGGGRAAGGACATCAGCTTTTGCATCCCTGATTGGGGTGTTCGGTTAAAGATTAGAGCTGTGCAGGTTTCCTTTAAATTASAATTATTTAATTGAAAAAGTTTTAATTTTGACCTTATTTTTTTTTTTAGAGCTGTTCACCTTCCATTTGAATTGAACATTACTTAAAATATTTTTAATCATATAGGTTTTAAAACATGTTAGGATTCCTTCTTATCCTTCACAGTCTATTCTTTCCCACCTTTAAAAAAAWATTAGTAAAATAAAATGCCTCTACCTTGTTATACTATTGCCTGTCTTTCTTCCATCATAACTGTTTTCTGTCTGGGTAATTTTTCTCCTCCCCTTCTACTGATATGTASTGTTCACATAAAATAGCTAAGTAAAGTCTGCATTTATAAGCTCTTTTTAAAACAAACTTCTTACAAAGAACAGTATGGGGMAATAGCAGGGTATTTTTGTGAGCCTCTGGAACTCCAGGGATTAACCAGGTTTCCATTTGAAATCCTCTCTAGCAGCAGTGCAGCYGTGCTAGTACAGTCCTGTCTGTAGTAATAAATCCTGGTAGTTTCAACCAATCTGACACATGCCTATGATATCCCTAATCTACAGCCCAGAAACTCTAAAGATAATTCAGAGGGGACTTGACAATGTGTAATCTTTCTTGCCACATTGGTAGGAAGCTGTCTTCTCTGTGTCTTGCTCCTACAGATGACCTTGGCTGGTGTCTTGCTTCTGCAGGTGACTCTTGCTGGTCTCTCCTAGAGAGTTATTTTGGCTTTGCAACTTTCAGATGCRTGAACTTCAGTGAAACATGAGTAATAGTTTAAAGCTCATCATAGAACCATGCAATGCTCATCACTGAACTCAGCCTTTGGTTATCAAGTTWATTTGTGTTATGGATTTTAACCATGTCCCAGATGCAGAGTTGGTGTCAGTAAGAACCAATCTGTTTGTGGCTATCATTTCTGGTGCAGACCCCACATGAACTGGTGCAGTTGCCTGGGTTTCAGCCTTGTCATGGTTRCAGCTTTAGCCCGGCTGTTCCATGAGCTGGTTCTGTTCTCAGACACACAAGGACACTGCAGAGGTTGGCTTTGTCAGCGCAGGAAGGTTCTSCATGAGTCCAGTTTGGTTGCATTGAGCTTTAGCAAGTCAGTCTTGGCATGAACCCTGCTGGACATTTAGACAAGAGTCGTTCTGCAAGACACCTCTGTGCTCCTGTCCCTTGATCTTTAGGTCCCCATTTATTTACTCATGACCTCCATTGTGTGAATGTCTCAGCCAGCCCTAGTCTGGATTCTGCATTAACTAATAAATATTGCCTTGGGTACGAGGCAGCATGAAGAAGAGCCATGAGGACTTCTCTACAATACTTACTTCCAAGCAGAAATGTTAAACCAGAGCTAACACCAAAAATCATCTCAGTTTAAACCACCTCCATGTAAGAGTTAATTTGAGGCATCCATGTCATGCTATCCATAACCTTCCTCTTAGACACCACATTTTCAAAGCTTTTCTCTTCATAATTTGAGTAATAGAACCCTTATTACTCTAGATAATAAGAGGTCATTTCATCTCTCAGTACAATAARATATTTGCCATTTTTAAGAAGGATTTTGTAAATACCAAATGTTTCCTTTGCAAAGCAATGCAGTTTTTAAAAGAAAACAAAAGAAAACTGAACAAGCAAAAAGAATTAACCTGATTCCACTGAGGGAGAATCTGCCTGTGAGAAATCTCTACAGCAGACTGAAATCTAGCTGCTGTTAGTTTATTTGTTGGAAGAAAACCAGACCATCATTTTGCCCACTTCCCAGAAGAGAGTGTCTGTGGGTGTTCTCTTTTCTTTCTCACCAGTAACAGATGAGATCTTGCAATAAGACCTGACTGCTAGAGAGGCTACCTCAAGAAGCTATTGTCGTGGAAAACAATGACATCAGCCCAAGGTCTCTGTTGTTGCTCTTGCAGCCTTCCTGTGGTGCAACATCAGTAAAGAATAGTCATTTGTTTCTTGGAACAAGAAATACAGCAGAATTACTAATGCTTTGCTGGATTGCTTTGCTTTCTTACAGCATTCTTTATCCTAACCTCTAATTATGTTTCTCCTATGCAAATATGGATAGGAGAAAAGAAATTATTACAAATATGGAGTTCCCAAGGAACATGTGGTGTGAAGATGATGGGAAGTGACTCTCCTACTTGTATGTATGTATCTGAAATAAAGTATTTCTCTATTTTGAAAAGATATATGTAAATTTATGTGAAACTTTTATCCCATATGACRGGGAGCCAGCATTGTGATTTTGAGTGCTAAAGGAAACCAGGAATCCTAAGTCTTTGTAGCTCCTTGTAATAGCTGGATACCTGACATGAGCAGGTAAATTCATTCAGTTCCTGTCTTAGGCCTGTTATGAATCTATTAAATAAAAACACACAATCTAAACTGGGTTTCTCTTCCTGATAGAGTTTATTCTGCTTCCTCCTGATAGAAAAGGCAGSCTTTGATGGATCATTGCTATTAATCCTCAGGAAGCTGGCCACTATCTGCTCTAGTGGGACTGTCCTTAGCTGGTTATCACTGCCCACCACCTGGAGGTTACAAACTCWACAGATTCCTGTGAGAATGTATGGAAGGGTGCTCCCTGCTCCCTTGGCACTCAAGTAGGTGAGCTGAAAACACCTTCACTGATGGATTAAACTGAACTGGCCCACTTTGCCAGAAGTGATAAAGGATAATATTTCCTTTTCTCAGCAGACTTTGGAGGTTATGTTAGTATAATATTATTTCTCCTACCCCAATGTCACAAAGCAGTTATCCTTCTGGGTACTGCACACAACCTTACCCCTCTCTCGGTGAAGCCTGTGATCCTAGAAAGTGCAGTTATTAACAAGTCAGCCAAGAASAAAGCAGTTTTTACCATAAGAATGAATGTAATAGAGTCAAAAGGCACACAGGGACTCAAGCACAATTTAAGTACATAATGACAGTGTAAATGGTGTGGAAATTGAAGAGTCAGAAGCGGGATCATCAGCTGGAAGAGATGCTGGCTTTTTGCTAGCTGAGATGTTCCAGTGTGATGTGTCACAGCTTGCAAACTGTCATCATTACCTCCTTTTTCCATCCTTTATCCTTGATAGATAACTCAMATTCACTCAAGTTAGAGAAAGGTGATGACTATGATGAAAATGTAACCATTCAGAAATATGCAGCAAGGCAGAAAATATTAGTTTAGGCTTTCAGCCTCACYAAAGTGACCAAGTGTGACAGACACAAAGTCACAAATTCTAGCCCCCAGAAAGCCGGCATCTCCTCCAGCTGACAAGCCTGATGATCTCGCTGGCTTCTTTTAAACAGTGATGTTTTTGTCACTGTCATCATCTTCCTGAGATAAATTAAGGTCATTGATGCATGAAGGATGGAAAAATGAGTGGGTAAATGGYGGTGGGCAGGAAAGGCTGTTAAACAATCAGGGATGTAACTCTAAAAAAGCAACAGTGCAGAATGTTATGCTGTGTGTTGAGGAAGTGGTATAAAACATCCTGAGGTTGGTCTGCATTCACCAAAAAAGGCAAAATCTTTCCCTTGATAGCTGTGGTGAGAAATCTATGTCTAGCATAAGCTCTCCATAATGTACYAATGCTGGAGTTCATATCATGGGAGTCATGTTCTTCCCTCACTGACCCTTAGAATAAGCTCTGGTGTCATCATACAGCCACAGGCTTTTTATTCAGCAGCAYCCCTGCTTCCTCTGGTGCATTGCATGAGTGATGCTCCATTAATGAACAATATTCCAGTGCTGTTTTCCCTTTGATACTCAGTGTGTGGGCCTGAAAATGATTTAATACATATTGTTTTGAAGACGGAGCTATGAAYTCTCTTAGGAGTTTTTCTGCAGTGCATGCATGTGTTCCACAAAGTGAATTATTTTACCGTTGTAGAGGAGGGGCTGYTCCACACAAAGGGTACATTTCAAAATACCTGCTGATTTTGGTTGCCCAATCTGAGGCATGCTGGATCTGGTTTCTTCAAGGCACTTGCAATGAGCAGCCCTTAATATGCAAAAATGTGGGTCCCACTGCTCTTACTGTGGGTTCTCAAGGCTTTTGCAAGTAACAGCCTGAGATGCCTGGGCAGGTAAATTAGGAAACATACAGCTGCAACCATTAAACGCAGTAGAATTTAATTCTGCATRGTAGTATGAATTGAGGCATCTTTTCTCTCCCAGAATCCCTGTGTCTTACACACTCTCATTAGGTAGCAGCAGTGAAACACAGCAATTCTGAAAGCAGAAGTGTGCTTGCCTCCACAAACTCTGTTCGTGCCTAGAGACAAGAGCAATGAACAGATTGGAGAGATGAGAAGGCACAGGAAAAAGGGGCAGGAGGCCACACTGTAGAATTCTGTGGTCCCTTTGACACACAAAGGCAAGAGACTGCATGTAGTCATGTTATAAAGACCAACACAATTCAAAATAGGAGGCAATCGAGCTATGGGTGTGAGGTGCTTCACACATTCCAGCAGTGTCAGCTGCTGGGAGTGGGCCCTGGTAAAGTCACCAGGTGAGCGACCAGCTGAAGGAATAACAGAGGAGCTGAGCATGCAGTAGCATCAGACAGGATGAACAGAAAACAGGACCTTTGTAAAGAGAGACAGGATCCCAAGCTTCACATTGTAGAGGGTGGAATAATACCCAGTTGTCCTGGGGTACTCAGCTGTCTGAGCTGGAAGACAGGAACAGGGAGCAGATCGATGCCTCCATAATCCAAGGAAAAATGGTCAGCGACCTGCTATATCCCCTAGACACACACAAGATTATGGGGTTGAATGGGATCCATTTACAAAAGGCAGGTCCTGTTTGCCCTCTTASTATGACCAGGTGATCACATAGTGGGTGAGGGAAAGGCTGTGGATGTTGTCTGTCCACACTTCAGTAAAAAAGATGTGATTCCTGGTGGACGTGAGCCCTGCCGTGGTGACAGCCCTCCACACTGACCAATGTTAGCCAGACCATGGCCAGCAGGCTGAAGAAAGGGATTATTTCYCTTTACTAGCACTGATGAAGCTACATCTGGAGTACTGTGCCCAGTTTTGGACCTTCCAATAGATGTGKCAACACAAAAGGAAACCTAGAGGGCTACTAGGGAAATTCAGGAAGATGGCACATATTACCACAGAATCATAGAATCACAGAATGGTTTGGACTGGAAGGGACCTTAAAGATCATTTAGCTCCAATCCCCATGCCATGGGAGTACGTTATGAGAGACWGAAGGAACCAGGTCTGTTTAGCTCATGGAAAATGCTAAAGAAGAAACCTTGAAATCTCAAGGTACCTAAAAAGAGCCTAGAGAATGGACTCAGGCTCCATCATCATAGCACAGCCAAGGAACACGAGGCAACTGCTGTATTGCAAGAGGGAAAATGAGCTGTGTGAGAATAATTTGGTATCATGTATCATGATCATGTATCATGTATCATTTCCATCCCATGAGAATTTTAAAACTCAGTGCTCTGAATAGCCTGACAGAACCTTGAAGTTACTGCACTTTCAGCAGATGATTGGCTTCAAGAGCTTCCTTCCAAACTATTTTTCATTATTCATCTCAATTAGTTACCCCATTTACTTTAAAGTTAGCACCTTGTCATTACAGAGCACACTTTTCTGTTCACATAAATCACATTTCRTTGTTGCTCTGAGACCAAAGTTTCACTCTTTKACGTTTCACTGTGAGTGTTTATCTGGCTCTTAGTGCTTTGCCAGGGATCATAGAGGAATGCCATGGTAGGAACAGAGCTGCCCTATCACCTGTAGTACAATTATCCATATTCAACAGCAGATAAAGGCAAAGCCACTCTACATTAACTTACATGAACCAGATCTACCTCATTCTCACTTTGCAGGTCACTGTGACAGGAACAAATCCCTGCAACAGACTGTGGTTTTATAACCTTGACAGAGTTCTCGTAATTTTGTTCTGATAGACACCTTTTGTCAGTGGCACGTTGAGTAAAGGCATTTACTGCCCTGAAACTGAGTCTGCAGAGAGATGGACACCCCTGCAGTTCTTCCATCAGTCAGTCCCATGATATGAGAAAAGATCCACCATTATTAGGAGAAAAAGTGTCTGGGCCACTCAGCATGTAATATTCTCTGAAAAGAGAAGCTATCTTGTGCAATGAAGTCAGAAATAAAATGATGTCGTGTGTGACTTTTGACTGAGCAATTGTTACTCCTTGAATCTCTCAAGGATTTGTGCCACATGGGTTCCATGAAAGGCAAAGCTCCTGGCTCTTAAGTTGCTCCACTGGACAGCAGGATAGAGGAGGTTCTGTGCCAAAAAGGACCAGCCAAGTTGGTTTTAATTTGGTCAGTTTTAACATAGATGCTTTCTGACTCTTCCACATACATCAGGTACCACTGTGAGTCTGTGAAATTTCTATGAAGTTGTATGAGGGAAGAATGAAAGCAAACACAACTTTATTATTATATGGTTTACATTATCAAAATAATAAAGAATAACATCTAAAACCAGTCAGGAATTATTTTTCCTCAATGTTACATTTACAGTCTGCAAATTCTTTTCTCACAGAAAAGATGGTTTAAAGCATTATTCTGTCCTAATCTATCAATAGATACCACAGAGAAGAGCAGTGTTAATATTCTTAAGCCTGCACATATAACATAGCTAGTAAATGCTTTTCTGAAACATTGGGCTAGTGAGTGACAGGAAAACCAGATGTCACACCATAAACACAACACTAAAAGGAAATGTGAGACTAACATTTACCTGTGCTGACAATTCAGAAAGKTGTTACTGTTCAAGCAAATATTATGGGATGCACCATAAGATTTTCATACTGATTTTATGAATGTAATGGATGCACAGGCACAGACTGACTGTGAGATACAGGGTTCTGATATCAGCCAGTAATATGTAGCAAAATGTCCTGATAGGCAATTTTTTAGACTACTAGCACTACAATTTTTCAGGCTTTAAGCYCTAAAAGAATCAGTAAAGAACCTCAGTAACTTACAGGTGGATACAAAGATTTGGTATGGAATTGAAAATTTTCTAATAGCTGTAGGCCTTCAGTAGAAAAAATAATTTTTTCTGTGTGCAACACTYGGGCATGAGATCAGTTTTGTCACTGTCATCATCTTCCTGAGATAAATTAATGAGATTAATTTACAAACTGACTGTGGTACAGTCACCTGCCATGTCCCTACAGGCTTTGTGTACATGGTGTTAAGTACCTATGACTATTTTTAATGCTTAGGTAATTTCTGTTTCCAAACCACGTGCTCTGCCTTTCCCAGCCGTTCCTAGAATGCACACCCCATGAAAGGGCCTTGTTTTTCCTAAGTGAACTTTCAGAAAGTGACCAAAACTTTGTCAGAGGTCATAGCTTGACATGTGTTCTGATRCTTCATATTCATCAGCATCCAAAACCATAAATTGATTACAGGATCTGTACTTCACTTGTGAGGGCTCCAGATGGATAATGGGCAGCTTTTGGASTGGGAGCTATTTTATCTTCCCAGCTGAAGCCTGCTCTGGATGCAATTCTAATGAAATTTCATGTAACAAATAGTAGTATTGTTGGATCTCATTTTAAGCACAATGCTTGAAATAAAATGGTTTCAACACACTGGAGCAATAGCCCTCAGCTATGTGTAACTTTGTACAAGGGTGTTACCAGGAGGAACATTTCCCCAGCATGTTACTGCAGGAGCCTTTCTGTCTGATAGGGCTGTCACCACGTTTAACTTCTGTATCYTGATAAGGTCCTGAAGCTCTTAAAGATCCAGAAGCAGTTCATGGCATTTCTGCACTACAGATACACAGGTTGGACTTCAGCTCAAACAGTTCAAGAGCACGTCTCTGTAACAGGAGTCCTTGGGAAAAAWAATCTGTGGAGGGAGAATTTCATCATCCTGACTCCCAGACAGAGAAAAGACCTGCTTTTCTTCAACTTTTGCAACTGATTTCCTCTCATTTCCCATGTAGGACAACTGTTACCCACTCACCTTTGTCTATACTGTCAAAACACACCACATAACAAAAATAGGAAGAAAAATTGACTATTTTTATTTGATTTATTTCAGAAGGAAGAGCTTATCATTGAAATAAAATTATATTCAGTTCAAAAGTTCAGCTTCCKAGCAAAAGTTGGGAGACGTTCATTCCCATTGCAAAATTTTGGTTCAGGAAGACTCAGATTAAAAACATGAGGAGAAACTAAACACTTGAATCAAAATTTTCATTCTGAAAGTGTAATTGAGGCAGAAATAGCCTCTTTTGCTCAATAATGCATGCTTTGTGAAAGAAAAGAAGAAAGTGACAAGGAACTGAACAAAACCAGCAATAATCAGGGCATTTAGCAGAAACTGGATTTAAATCTAACTGGATATCAATGTTTTTAATGTAAAATGACTCATTAAGATTATAGTTTGAATATCACATGTATGTGCCATCACTTGATTTACAAGTTCTGCTTATTTTYGTTTATCGTTTCTTCAGTACAACAACAATCTTCCAGAAAGTGCTTGTACAGCATCCAGAACAAAAACTCTGTCAGTTTATCTCAGGTCTGGGCTTGTTACTCTGACACAACCAATTGTTAATCTATATTACTTGTCTAGTGAAGAACCTATAGGCTTGGTTTAAAAAAAACATGTTAAGGGAAGGGATAGAAATTAAAATGTTATTTCATTCTCTTACCCTGCTTTTTCACAGCTTTTCACAAAACACAGGGGTAAAACCTGTAAGAAATTAAGCCAATTTAAGTTTAAAAAATCAAGTAGTCAGTGATGTTCAAAAGAGGGTCTTGTTCATTTGAATAAATGAAAAAGAGCAGCGTTAAGATGGAGTAGTCCAAGGATGTTCCCCCTCTGCTGGCCCAGACCAAATCTCACTCCAGCTGAAAACTGCTGACTCAGACCTGGCTCTGGACACAGTTCCCTTTGCGGATAGGTACCCAAACTGGTATTTAAAGCATTACTACAAGCCCAGTCCTGCAGGACTACAGCAGCCAAAATTGTCTCCTACAATTCTCCTACTGTGCCTGYCCTGAGTAAAGCACATTTTGGCAGGGCAAGGAATCTCTGTATTTATATCAAGTTTAAATTTATTTAACATCCACGATAGATGTCTATAGACCAAAAGATACTCGAGCCAGCAGGATAATTCAAACCATATGTAATGCTGAGTTCAAAAGAAAGCATAGCCATTACTCAGAAAAACTCAATTTGTCAGAAGTGTAGGTAATTTTGCTGCAGAATTATACATGTGAATTTGAACCCATCTCARTCACAGAAAATTATTGAATACACACAGACAGTTGCAGCCTACAAATTCCTCATGAAGGGAAGGGGAGGGGCAGGCACTGATCTCTTCTCTGTGGTGACCAGGGACAGACACAAGGGAATGGCCTAAGCTGTGTCAAGGGTTTACAATGGATATTAGAAAAAGGTTCTTCACCCAGAGGGTGTTTGGGCACTGGAACAGCTCCCCAGGGTGGTCACAGCACCAAGCCTGACAGAGTTCAGGAAGTGTTTGGACAGTGCTGGCAGGTACATTGTGTCACTTGAGGATGGTCCTGTGCAAGGCCAGGAGCTGGACTCGATGATCCTTGTGGTTCCCTTCCGAGTCTGTTTATCCTGTGATTCTGTGATTCCCAGGTAAGTGTACTAAACTAATCTGCTGCAAAGAGCACAGACTGGTACTACCTTTCTAGGTGCTCTGAAAACCTGGGTCAGARATTCGTGTTGAAGAGTACTAAATCCAGGAGAGGGTTTTGGGTGGTGAGTCCCAAACCCGCTTGCAAAGATACCTGTCCCCCTGTTTGTGATTGACTTCAGAGCCATCGCTGGTCACAGTGTACTATCTCACACAAATCCCATTCCCAGCCACAGCTACTGACTCCCTGACACTCATCAGAGGCTTCTTCCCAGGCTGTAGGTTCCTCTTCTGTATCTGTGGGCTGAGTCTTGGCTCAGACTCCAGTCTGCCAGGTAAACCTTGGCAAGTTTGAGTAGGTCTGTTCTCCCAGCAGAAAGAAAAAAGCAGTACTGATGTGAGTCCTGAAGTATTTCAAAGTTTGCTAAGAATGCTGACACAGAAAGACTCTGGAAATGGAAGCAGTAGAACAAGTAGTTAGAAATATTTGCTCTTCATTTGGGAAAGCCAGGGATTACAGTCCAACAGAACAGACAGAAATGAGCACCATGACAACAGAAATCCAGATGTTGGGACAGAGAATCTAGAACGCTGTTAATTTAGTCCTTCTCCATAAAGGATTGGAAACAAACTATTTGCAAAATACATATTCTCTGGGGTCATTCCACATTTAGCCAGATAATCTTTCATTTTCTAGACAGTAAGTAAAAGCACATAAAAGGATTAAAGGACTGTTGTGTTCTTTTTCCCCTTTGTCTACTATATTTTGTGTCCTCAAAACACTACATTGGGAACAATATTTTCAGAGATAACCATGAGAATGAAAAGAACAAAGATCATGCAGAAGGTCAAAGAAATGACCAGACTCCAAACGGACAAAGCAATCATTAAAACTAAATCAGAATAATAGCAAAAGTAATGTCATCTACCAGTTAACACCAGTTAACAGTCAGAGCTGAACCCTCCTCACCTACAACAATTTGGGTTRTAATTAAATTTACAACATTTACATCCTGACTCCTCAAGTCTACTAAAGAATGTTTTGAGCTCGACATTGGTGTATCACTAGTTTATTTCTTTTTAACATGTAATTAACACTTGGTTAACTAACTAACTAACTTGCCTAACTAAAAAACAGTTGAGCTGTCTCCCACTGTTTATTTTCAGGCACTGATATCTTCTCTCTGCTGACCTSAGGGTACAGAATGAATGTGCATTGGGGGGGGTTGGTTTGGATATTAGGAAAAGGTTCTTCACTCAGAGGGTGTTTGGACACTGGAACAGCTCCCMAGGGAAGTGGCCACAGCACCAGCCTTGGACCAGAGTCCAAGAAGTGTTAGAACAAGGCTCTGGGTCACATGGTGTGACTCTGGGGCTATCCTGTGCAGGGCCAGGAGTTGGACTTGATGATCTTTGTAGGTGCCTTTCAACTCAAGATATTATTCTATGATCCGATGGTTCCATGATTATGCACTTTCAATTCCCATGGCTTGTCCCACAAAATGTGTGTGTATGTAAGAGGCCATTTGTTTAAAGAAAAGCCTCACCTACTATCATTCAGTAGTAGGAGAGAATATCAAAATTTTTAAAATGCATTTCAGGTTAAAAAAATAGTACTTAAAATTAGAAAATTAGGATTGACACAAAAAGGTGCCASTATTACTAGTTAAACATGTTCTCTTACAGTTCAGTTGTTAAATAATACCTGGCAAAAGAAGCTTTAAAAAAGTCTGGTTTTCAAACTAAAACTTGATATGCCTAGGGCCTGCCTTGAATCCCATTTTCCTACTTGTCTTGGCTCACTGTATCATATTTCTTTTTATGTTGGAGGCCTTGTTATAATATTTGAAATAGAGTTTTAGTATCAAAAAAGTAAACATGCATTGTGGTGAAATGATGATGTACTATTGTGATATTCTGTTCATGAGATATTTGGAGTGATCAGGACTTAAAATCTTCAATTGGATTTTACAGWGCAATAAAGAGCATAATATTGAGGATAACAGCTGCCATCAGATATGACCGTGAGGTAAACTTTGCTCAGCTCCTAACAAAGTGCAGCAAGAATAGGAATGTGCCATGGGTAGAGCTCCATGGCAGTGCTGCAGGGCCTGGGCAGCTCACACTCACCAGGAGCCATCCAGCACTCCAGGCAGACTCCAAAGACTGGTTAAGTTGTGCAACATGTCTCTGATTGCCAGAGCAACTCAGGATGGGAAGCACRTAAAGCATGTGGCATGCTGGCTAGTTAAACTGGATTTACAGCCCCTCTGGACTGCCAAAACAGTGCTAAGCAAGTCAAGAGTTACTCGGCTGCTTACACCTCCCTCTGCTCCCTTTTCCTCTGCCATAGAATTAATTTTGCATGTGACTTCATCCCCATATACACCCCATGGCCCTACGACTGCCCACCCCCTTATTTCTCATTGTTTTTCTCTAAGTACCTACTTATTTCATTGAGAAAGATATTTGCTGCAATTAATATTTTATATTAAGAAATACTTAGCATATTCAGACTGTAAAAATCTGCAAAAGCAGACTTTTTATCATCAGAAAAAAAATCAGGGAATATTGTTTACAACTCAGGATTTCGAAAATTTGCTCTTATTTGCAAGATGGCCAAGGACACAAATATTTAGTTTTCACCAATTAGGCTAGAAATGGCTGGTGTGATCATCTACAGACAAACTGAAAGAACTATGTGTAGAAAATAATTTCTGAACACCCTGGCTCTTAGCACTTGCACTTCATGAGTTCAGTAATTAATTTTTCAGATTTTTCACTCATGAAAAACTGCAACATGCAAGAGGTTACTTATATCTAAACCTGCATGTTTTGGGGATCTAAAATGCCTGGACTAGTCTGGTGTAATACAATGCTTTTAGAAAAAATCAAGTGTGCCAAGAATGGGAACCTTACAAAAGAGGGTGGACATAATCATGCAAAAGATCCATGAAGACAAAGAAATTCTCACTACAACTTGGACCGGACAGAATGTTCCCAAAGCAGAACATTTTGCCTGGGATTTGGAAGATTTTGTTCCCTTCAARTTCTCTTGTGAAGCATGTAACCCTCACCATGATCATTCTGAATGTCACTCTGAGTGGCCGGACACCTTCAAATAATGCCCTAACTTGCCTTTCTCAAGTACCTGAAGGGGCTGCATTTAGTCACTTCCACTGAGCAAGAGAGGCCCTGGGACTGCCCATAGCAAATCTCTTAGAAGTACAGTGTATACTTTAAAAAAAGAAAAACCTGAAACTTCTATTCAGAAATGACCACTAACCAAGAACCTGGCACACCACTGGTTAAGTGTTACAGTGTCTAATTATGTTCCATTAAAATTGTTTGCTTAAAGCCCAACATTTATCTGGATTCAGTTTCAAGACATTTCATCCTATTATAGCTTCATTAGATCAAAGAATTCTCTATTATCAAACTACTTTTCTTCATGGAGGCAATTATAGGTAGATCCTCATTTTGTAACCATGTCTGCCTTTAAAGTAARCTCTGTGAGTATTATAAGGCATGTGCTTGATTTTTGGCACAAGGACTGGATACTGCATTTGGCACTAGTGTAAGCACYACTGGAACAAAAGTCGTATTGCCTCCCCCATACCATTTGATATTCCCTTTTTAATGCATCCAAGAATTGCATTTGGCCAAGTGGGGGCTTATGTTCAGCTGACTATCCATCATGTCTCCCAACTTTCTCTCRAAACACTGATCCTTGGGATAGGCTCCCATTCCATTTCCAGATGTATGACTTTACACTTGGTGATAGTGAAACAGACTGTGAGCTGGACACTGGCAAAGAAAGGCGTATCAATTAACTGGAAAGCATATAAACCTTAGCATGCCTGCAAAATTTGAGTTGTTAGCATTTCAGTCTCCTGTTGCTTCTCCAACAGCTATTAGGTAAAACTTCTGGCTTCAGTTCTGAGGAACTAACAGCAAGATRTTGGTCATTCTGAAAGGGGAGAGGACTTCACAGAAATTTTATTTCAGAATGTGTCAGCAGCTGGCAGTCATGGACACTGAGCAAGCAACAACATGTTTCCAAGAACCTGAACTTTATCAAAGAATGTTGACAAAGGATCTGAACTATTTTTGTTTAGGGATTGTCTTTATCTGCTATGTTTTTAAGTTAAATTCCCTAATAAACGCTATAAAATGCATGCATTGGATAAGTGGATCATACCACATTTCTAGTGCATATTTTGAGTGCAGCTATCAGATTGTGTAAACACCCACTATGAGACATGCCTGAAAAGCAACATCAAAAATCCTGAGAGCTGTGCTACTACAAAAGGTGACCARTTACACTGAATTACTGGCTTAAACACAACTACATTTTAGTATTAGTTTCCACACTATGTACTAACATTTTGCAGCTGTTATGTGAAAGAGGACTTCAGAAGCAGGCAAGAAAAAATAGTTGCTTAAGCACCATGAAAACCAAATTAACTTTCTCCTCACTCATGCTTTAGTCCATGTACTCCTTGAAACAAAATCTAGAACTTACGGGGCACTCTWATCAGGTAATACAGAGCTGATTAATTTAATGAGCTAATATTTTATTCTCTATAACAATCTCTGCTATCCATTTGTACAGCTTCATTACATTCACAAAATGCTTTTCTGTTAATATACTCGAACACGTGTGTGAGTCAGAGGAAAATAAGTGAAAATGCTTTAGGGAAGTGGTGGAAAACTACCAACTAAAACAAATGAACGATACTGAAGTTAATAGACTTTTCTTGGGTACATTCCCCTCCAACATGCAAAATTAATTGCCCATTGGTGCAATTCTAAACTGAAATGAGTAAGACTGTATTCTTACAAAATTCCATTAATTATGCAAAGTGATTATCATCTTCACCGTAAAATCTCTCCCCTTCATCCAGCAACTTTATGAAAATTCTTTTTCCTTGTAAAACAGCTTATCACTTTATGAAGATGCTTAATGAAATTCTTACATGGTTTCCAACTCATTCACTCCTTAAACCTCATTCAAGCATGTATCAGTAATCCAATCACACTTGCACTGAATAGCTATAAGSAAATGCTAACCTCTTCTGATTTAGTGCAGCTGGCTTAAATGGACTAAGGTGATCRTACTTTTGTATTCAGACACAAGAAGCTGTGTAACTACATTTTGGAGCTTAACTCACAAGAGGGGAATTATCAGYTCAGCTTTAATAACTTGGTTGTTCAAGCAGCTGGGAACACTGACCCACTGACTGACACCACTCAGGTCTTTTGCCAGTGTCCAAACACATTCACAAAAAAAGCACTCAACTATTTTGAGTTAAATTGCCAYCATAAATACCCATGTTATTTAAAAACTAGCTTCTGACAAGCTTGAATAAAATAACATTGTTAAGTTTTATTTGAACTGAAGTGCAGAAATAAGTTCTGGCAGGAATTGGCACAAAAATCAATGGCAGTTAATTTTATATGGAGATCTTTCACTGGTAATTTTAATACAGCTTGCCTGTACCTGACCTGAAAAAAATTATTTCTGTCAGAGCAGACACAACTTGTTGATCTGTTGCACCAAATGCCTCAGCAAGCTAAGACTCCTCCAGTAAAGTGCTTGCAAAATGAGAAAGCAGTTTGAATGCARTTACATGTTTTACCAGTGTCTGGCYTTCTAATCTGCTCTCTGCTACACCTACACATTATCAGTAACTGCTCATATACTCATGAATCCTGTGCTCACTGCTCCTATAGACTCTTCAGTGTAACACGGTAAACAAATCATGTAATTAAACTGAGTACCCAGAATGTGGGAAAAAAAATACTATTTTGTAAAGTATTTTGTGCTTCCTYTGGTAAAAGATACCTGAAGATGTTCAAAGCTGGATGCAATTATCCAGCTCAGAGGTCCCCAGCACTAGAAGGACATCAACCTGTTGGAGCGAATCCAGAGCAGTGCCCTAAGGAAGATTAGGGAGACTGAGCACCCCACCCATGAGGAAAGACTTAAAAAAATCAAGATTGTCTGGACAGGAGAAGACTTCAGGGTGACCTAACTGGGGCCTTCCAGTACCTGAAGGAAGCCTACAGTAAAGTTTGAGGGGGACTTTTTACAATGGGATGCAGGGACAGGACTAAGGGCAATGGCTTCAAACTGAATGAGACTAGATTTAGATTAGATTTTAGGTTCTTTACTGTGAGGGCGGAGAGGCACTAGAGAAGGTTGCTGAGAGAAGTTGTGGATGCCTCATYCCTGGAAGTGTTCAAGGCCAGGGYGGATGGAAATCTGAACCTGGTCTAGTGAAAGGTGTTCATGGCAGGGGCATTTAAACTAGATTATACCTTTAAGGTCCCTTCCAACTTCGGCCAGTCTCTGATCTTATGATGTAAAGARCAGATTTACACTTGCTGCTTCTTTACATTGAAAGATTTTCACACAGCTTTCTGGCRCACTACAACGAAGCAGGAACTCTGCCCACTCAACAGCACACAGCTCAGTTTGCATKTACTATTAGTTTAATTACACCAAAAGTAAGTAATTGTTGCAACTCAAAACTTGAGCTGTTACCTGTACAAAAGCTTCCAAATTTTATTCCACCAAATGAAAGTTAAACAGTATCTACCTACTGCTAATTCAAACGATGGCTCTTTGAAACATGACTCCAAAGTGAACCTGGCAAATGCYGCAGCTTCAGAAGAGGATCACAAAAAGAGACCAATCAACACAACAGACTGTTTTGTGCAAGATTGTTTTATTAACAGACCAGACTTTGAAATATTGCAGCTGGGCATCTTTATCTGCAAGGCAAAAAAGAAAAAGGTATCATTAGGCACATGTAGATCTGAAATAACTGGTCACATGCACAAGTAATACTTTTTTACAGTTTATAATTTGGGCTGGATTTAAGATTGCAGCAGTCATACACACAATRACTAACTTTTACATTAACATATTTTCACTGAAAACACAGATTTTAAGCACCAGACCTATCAGGATAAACATTTCTACCTTGAAAAATTGGTACCTATACTTGATATGCAAAGACATGCCAAGACTTTGCTACACTCTCATTTTAAGCACATATTTCAGAGTTTCAGTTATACTCTGTCCTCCCAATCTATATGAAGGAATAAGTACTGGAAGTCTATTTTTTAATTCGAGACTATGACTTAATAAAGACAATAGCAGGAAACTATCTACCTATAGGAAAGAGGAATACTCTTCTTCAGATACACAGCACTTTATAATGACATTACCTGGAGAGTACTGCCAGTATGTTACCTGAACCTACTACTCCAGTTTATCCATGACCCCAGCAGAAACTACAACATTCTTCTATTTTCTATGTGTAGGCTATTTGTATTTTAAACATGCACTCTGTTCACAACAGCAGGAAAAGAAAGTGGAAAAACAAGAACAATCAGTAATCTGATTGTTATGTATGTTTGCCAGAAAAGCCTAACAACTAAGCAGCATAAAATAAGAAACTGTAAGGTCAGTTCCCAAATTAGAAGATGAAGTTCTCATGTATGCCATTTATATGGGATGCACAAGTCCAGTGAAAAATATGAGCACCCAGATGAATGAATATACCTTTTTTATCTACCAATATAGCAACCCTCACAGGCATTTACAGAAACTGCAAGAGTGAACTAGAAGCCTCCCTCCTGTAGCAAGACTCCTGAAAACACAACTACCAGTATACATCTGATGTTTAGCAGGGAAGATGGAGGAGAAATGATCTACACTGACAGAAAAGTTGCACTGTTTTTATTAAAAACAGCATTATGCTCAGAAACCAGACAGGAGCRTAAGGTCAAACTAGTTTTCCTAGCCTTGGTTATGCACTAACTTCAAGGACACATCTGCCAGTACTGAATTTCCAAGTTTCTGCCACCAGCAGCAAAATTTCTACAAGAATTGTAGTGGGAGTAACTCAACATAACCCCAGGCACCAAACTTTACAGCAATTCTGCTTTTTAAAGTCACCAACATCTTCCCATAGCTGAGCTAAAAAGCTATGAAAGAACACTGTCCCCAGTAAGGAACTCTTTTCCTTAAGTTCAAATTTCCACATGCCACGTAACTGGTGCTTTAAAACTCTGCTGACTTGACAGATGGGAGGTAACAGCACAACACTCGCATCAGCAGCCCACAAAAAAAACTTCAAGAATAAACGCTGTCAATCAAATGGAAAGCATTTCCTAGATCTTCTATAGCTCCTTGGACAGACAGCAGACTCCAATGAGCCCAGTGTGCTGTGCCTTGGATGTAATATTTTTAAAAGACTTGAGGGGAAAAAAAAAAAAAAAAGAACAGCAAAACAAAGCAAGGTAAAACTCCGTTGCCTTCAGAAATTCTAAAGCAAATCTGGGCTGCTGAAGAGTGGAAAGACATTGCTGCCCAGRTAGAGAAGCMACCTGTKAAAGTCCACCATGTAGATGCTCATGTTCCCAGGAGTTGGGCTAATGAGGAACACCAAAACAACAAACAGGTGGATCAGTCTGCAAAGACAGTGGTGTCGAAGACAGACTTGGACTGGCAACACAAGAGAATTGTTCCCAGCTCGAGGGGCCAATGATGCCTCAGGCCATCAGGGCAGAGATGCCACCTATAAGTGGRCAYGAGACCGAGGGGTGGATCTAACCATGKACAGTATCTCCCAGGTTATCCATGASTGTGAGACATGYRCTGYSATCAAGCAGGCCAAGTGGGTGAAGCCCCTGTGCTATGGTGGATGGTGGYCCAAACACAAGTACAGGKAGGCCTGGCAGGTTGATTACATCACACTGTCCCAGACCCATCATGGCAAGYGCTACGTGCTCACAAYGGTGSARGCCCCATGGGATGGCTGGACACCAACCCTGKGCCTCACGCCACTGCCCGTAGCACCATCCTGGGCCTTGAAAAGCAAGCTCTTCAGAGGCATGGTACCCCWGAGAGAAATGAGTCCTAGTTTCTGAGAACTCATTCAAATGTCACTGCACATGTTTTAAACGGTAAAGTTTTAGGAAGGAATTCTTAGAACTAAGCAGCTCTAAGTCACACCACCACCCTCTATTTTATTAACTAATCCTCTGAAGCCAGAAATTGCTAAGTAAACTGCACATCTGATAAGAAAAAGCAGAACTCTACAAAAAAAACAACCAAACAATAAAAMCCCCACCTCAAATAAATCCCAACAAACCAACCAAAAAAACCATTCTGATTTTGGAACCATCAGTTTGGAGATAAATGGGTCTGTACAATTTCCTTTCCAAACATCCTAACACAATGAAGTTTTCTTAAATTGCAGCATACCTGTCAAACCAAAAAGATATTTTTCCTTGACTGAAACTAATATATGGGCAACACTGAAGCTAGTTTAGTGTCTAAAAAGCAAAGGGAAGAACAAAAACTCTGAAAAAATATTAGCTTTGAATGGCCGAGACTTCTCACCAAAGCAGAAACAGCAGAGTGACAACAACAGCCAAGATTGTTTGGAATAGGTCCTACCTTTAGGACCGCCTTCTCATTTCTAAAGTACAGACTACCCAAATCAGCAAATCAGACTTTGAAAATTACCTACTTGGTCACTACCCATTAAGTGAATCATTCTGAAGCTTGAACAAACTGAAAATTGAGACCATTCCTAATCAGGCCTTTCTAAAAATTCTGAAAAAGAACACTTTACGTGCCATCACAAGACTTTGATGATATTAACAGGTCATTAATGAGGATTGAAAGTTATAGCCAAGATTTCAAGG
Organism: Malurus melanocephalus; assembly: GCF_030028575.1. NCBI lineage: Eukaryota > Metazoa > Chordata > Aves > Passeriformes > Maluridae > Malurus > Malurus melanocephalus. The sequence continues at coordinate 2,529,101 of NW_026623264.1, forward strand.
TTTCCATCATAAGACCAAGTAAGTCTTTAAAACAAGTTATTGGTAATGTTTGTATTTCCCAAACCAATCAGCTACACTGACAATTTATCTTCCCAAATGTTTATGCCGCAATAAGACTTCCAAAATAAAAACAGAACACCATATTGTTAACGTGGCTTCATACTGTAGGTACCACTCAAAAACGAGTGAGCATCTATTAAACTTGAACATCTGACAAATAATGACAGCATCTATCAAGCTGAACAGTTGATTGCCTAGGGCAGTATCTCACCATTAGTTCATTCTCCTTATGAGTCTGTTGATCTGGTCTTCTCTGTTACCAGCATCACCACCTTCCACAAAGTGGATTGTTTTCTTCTTCATTCCACCCCGAGGAGAGGATAACTTGAAGGGCCAAAGGAAGTTGTTCACAACTTTGAAGTTCTTGCCAACAGTGTAAATTTCATGGATCACATCTTCCATGCAGATGATGCCAAGCTTTCCTAAAATTCAGACAGTTTTCAGAAGGACTACTAAGGCACTGGTCAATACCAAACTAAAAATTATCATGTTGTTACAGCCATGCCTACTTATTTTGATAAACTTTAGGAAGTAGAAAGCACTCAGCCATGAAACTGAATGACTGACTTTTCCAGTAAAAATGGATTAACTGCAGCCAAGTCAACATTCAGTTGGCACATCTGGCAAGAGGCATCAGTTTCARCTGTTAAATATCTGCTGCCAGCAGTGAGGAAGAACCAAAAACAACCTGCACTCAGTGAATCTTGGGAAAACAAGACTGTTCTTTGAAGAAAAATTAGATTAAATACACCTAAATCATAGCTATGTGTAACATAGGAAATATCACTGCACTATTAAATAGGCTGCTAAATGCTACAGCATGTTTTCTTAATGCCTTTCCAGAGTCTTCAGCAACATGCTACAATTTAAGTCTCAAAATACAGTGCTAAAAAGGGATTACAATGGAATACATGAACCTGTAGAATCTGTTTATTGCACAGGAGAAGGAGCATGCATGACAAAGCCTAATCTGAAGCAAAATGCAAACCAAGTGCCAAAAAAAGGGGGAGACTTAAGTGGTCACTCTCACTCATTCTGGCATGWTGGCAAAAGRAGGGAGATTCCTGAAGCAAYCCATATCCCAACAACTGATCATCAKGCTTKGTTTTTACTGACTACACTGATCACTTTTATTATCCAGTTGTTCTTTCAAGAAGTTTAAAAAGTCTGTATACCATATCATAAACGTCAAAAGCACAATGACTAATATTAAAGTCTGAAAGTTCAAAGCTATGATGATTCTTTYGTGCTACAGCACATTCTCATTACTCAAAGATCCACTGATCCCTTATAGGTCAAGGAGTTTACATTTAACATTACAAATTAAAAAAGCTAAAATTTAATTTACAGCTGTTTTCAGTACTTTATGATGGAAGTTACTTCTAGCTTGCTTTGTATTAAGCAGTTAAGACAGATATACAGATCATAACCAAACACCAGTGTATTCCAGCAACAGGTAAGGACAGTTGTCCAGCTCAGCACTGACCACCCAAGGCTACCASCTGGTTTCCCATTTTGCTCAGCAGAATTTACCAAGGCGTTTCTGGATCAGGCGGTTGTCAGTCAGAGCGATGCGCTGCTTGTTGATCTTGCCGTAACCACGTTTGTAGATCAGTTCATGCACAGACTTCAGGTTGGGGTAACTGAAACAGTCACAKTAAAAATGAGACTTGTAAATCTTAGCAAGCCACATTTCAAGCTAATGTTAACATCCCCAATCTGGATTTCCATACCAAAGAACATAAAATCATTTCAGCATGTCCCAAACGTAAATACAAAAGCAAMAGAGAAGCAAACAACACCAACGTAAGACTGTAATCATATCTAGCAACCCTTACCTTTAAAGCACTACCTTAATCTGTTTTCAATTCAAAGACTGGAAAGCACACAGAAGATAAAAAACACACTGCAAGTCTAGCACAGCAAAATGCAAAAACTGCTCGAAATTGCACGCCGATTAGGTACAACTAGGCCTTTCACTCACCCCCAGGCAATGTAGGGTTCAACAATCCGCAACATGTTGATAGAGGCTTTGTTGAGTTTTACAAAGGTGCCGTTAAAAATCTGCCGCAGGCGAAGAAGCTGCAGAACCTTGCGGACCTTCGGGCTGACACCATTGGTWCTGGAGAAGAAAGGGGAAAAGGCTGAATTATCAACATCCCAGAAACATTAGGTATCAGTTTAAAAGAAACCCTAAAACACAACAGGACTGTTCCACATGAAAACACATTTAATGAACTACATAAAGCAAGTTTAATAAATTAATTTACTATCACTATATATTTCAGTGYGGAGTTAAAACATCTATTTCCATAAAAAGAATTGAAATAAGTATTATACTGGAACAATTCAGAACTAGGCTTCTGCTCTCCTAAACATAACTCTTCCAATCACACTCTTTTTTTAGTTTTCTGTAACATTTTACCAGAGTAGAACAAAACAAACACTTGAGGAAAAGCTCAGCAGAATGTTTGGGAATAGGGGCATGTAATTTTATCGTGTTAAAGATGAGAAAGAGTAACTGTCAGCATGTRTTTGCACCTAAAGACAGCACACAGCAAAATAATTAAACAAACCTCTACGCATATAAAACATCTTGCCAACCACTTCTCAAACCACTAGTAGAAGGCTTTATCCAGTTTATGTATTTAAGCCCAMAAAACAGAAAGGTAACAGGGAAGCCAACTTCAGTGCTTTTGAACATAAAACTGCTTACACCTGTATCCAACCTTACCCTCTTATCCTGATCACAAATGCCAGTTTTGGCTCAGCTGGGACGTAGTAATTGCCAGCTTTCCGGGCCATCCTGGCCATACGGATCTCCTGCCTGTACATGTGCCTGTACTCCTTGTGGTAAGCCTGGGCTCTTGCATAGATGAGCTTCCTTTGTGCCTTGCGGTACTGCAATAAATTGGAAATTGTTTAAAGTTAGATAATGCTTTTTAACATGTAAAGATCACCTTCAAGTAACATGCCATGCTCTAGAACTTCCCACAAGTAACACAGATCAGTAGCACACAGCTGGGAACAACCCCCAGTGATGCTCCAGAGAATCAGGCACGCTGTTACCCTGCAATGCTCCTCTGTCTTAAACAATGTTATTATTCCTAACTCATCAGAACTGTTGTGGWAAAGAGTAATGGATACCAATTGAGAGAAAATAAATTTAAGTTAAATGCAAGGAAGAAATCTATTGTTAGGGTGGTGAGACACTGGMATAGGTTGCCCCGGGCAGTTGCAGATGAGCCAACAGYGTTCAAAGCCAAGYTGGATGGAGCTTTGAGCAATCTGGTCTAGTGGAAAGTGTCCYTGTCCATGGCAGCAGGATTGGAACTGGATTATATTTAAGGTCCCTTCCAACMCCYCAGATTTCTASGATTTTCTGATYATAYATCAAGCTCCCCCTCACAAACGTAATAACCTCTTGCCCTGTACAAGACTAAAGTCAATGTTACAGACAACTGTACACTTCACCCTTAACTCAGCCCAGAACTAGTTTGTTATCAAGCACTAAAAGCATATTTTAGTCTAAAACACTAATAAAATATCAACAAGCTGGTTCTAAATACTATGAACTTCTGCACTCCATCACATCAGCAGTAGCAGCAGCTGAYACTGCAGCAGATAAGCAACTGGAGTCAACAGGTCAGAGAATATTCACCTTTTTTATAGCCAAAATCTTCTTCTGACGTTTGGCTTTCATAACCGCATAGGCCTGCCGCTTCTTCAGCAGGCTCTCGGGCACAGAGGGCACCTTCTTTACTCTACATGAAAACACAAAGAAGTTTTTAGCTGATCAAAAGAAACTCAAAGACATTACATATGACAAACATCAAAACGCTCACACAGAGCATGTGTGCAGGTCTTGCTGCCTTGAGCCACTTCACTGTACCTTCCTCACTGTTACTGTTCCCAGGCCTCGAAATGTGTCCCAGGACAGTTCCCTGGAACTGAACTGGGTGATTTTCTGTYCAGAACCTGCAGCATTCACATTTTACACCAGACAGGGAACTCTGACAGATCACCCAGAGCATCACACCTACTCCTGTTACTGCGGAAACTTGTCCTACTTTGCTACAACTGGGAACAAAATCGTTTCAAGAGTTTCTATCTGGTCAATGAACATTTCAACAGCTGTTTGAAGAAAAGCTTATTTGGCAGTTCTGTGAAATTCATTTAACTGAAGTCTTATCTTTCTGGGTCAGGTTGAAAGAGACCACGGTGGGTCATCTGGTCCAATTTCCCTKTTCAAGCAGGGTCATCCCAGAGCACATGACACAGGACTGCATCCAGATGGGTTTCGATTATCCCCGGTGAGGGAAACTCCACAACCTCTGAGCACCATCTTCCCAGTGCGTGGTGACCCGCACAGTGAATAAGTTTCTCCTCAACTTCAGGCGAAACTTCCTGTAAATCAGCTCCTGCCCCGTTCCCTCCTGTCCCGGAGATTTTAAACTCTTAGACGGACAAAAGCTGTCAGAACAGTTTTTACAGAGCCACAATCACCCTGGCGAGCGCGTACACCAGCCCGGCCGGCAACCACTCCCTGCTCCTGCCCCAACACACCCCTCCCCGCCCGCCCAGCCCGGAGGTACTCGCCGCCCTGGCCACACATTCAGGGCGGACACGGCGCTCGGGTCTCCTCTCCCTCCCCATCCCGCCATGGGCCAGCGGCCGCAGTCGCCGCCTGCGGAAGGGCCCAGCCGGTGGCGGCTCCATCTCCGCTACGCCGGTCCCTCCCCTCCCGCCGCCCCCAGCCCCGGCGGAGGTGCGGCGGCCCTGAGGGCGGTGTGGGGGGCGGTGTGGGCAGCGCTGGAGCAGCGCGGTAGCCGCGGATGGCGGCGGATGCCACCGGGCGGAACGGGACTCACTCCTTGTCCGCCATGGTCAGCGCCGGAAGAGAGGGGCGTGCGCGTGCGCGGCGCGCTCTTAGCTCATTCGCCCGCGCAGGCGAGGCCCTGCCCGCCAGCAGGACCCCGGGTTTGGATGTTCGCTGTTGTGCCTGATCGCAGTGCGAGAGTCGGGGTGTCCGGCGAGTGCCTGAGGTAAAAGTGTCTGGGAACTGCTTCCGCCCGGCGGGGCCGGAG